>NC_059427.1:10521866-10540310 GCF_021028975.2 Sphaerodactylus townsendi
GGGGAGATGGGGAAGAAATGGGAGGCCCCAGGGCTCTCACTTGGGCCCCTTCCGCACGTGCAGAATAATGCACTTTCAGAATTGTTTGCAAGGCTCCTGGGTAGTGTTGTTCCCACCCGGGCTTTTTTCAGCCTGAACTGAACAGGCTGCTTTTCAGCCTTAATCTAAGAACTAAGGTAAATTGAGGAGCAGGAGCGGGGCCCATGGGGGGCGGGGCGGAAAATGCAGAGTCTGCCCCGGGAGCAGTTTGGCCCAGATACGCCTCTGTTTGGATGGGAGGCCAGCAAGGAATAACAGTGTTGCCGTGCAGAGGCAGGCAATGGCAAACCACCTCTGAATGTCTCTTCCCTTGAAAACTCTATGGGGTTGCCATAGGTTGGTTGCGACTTGTCAGCTCTTTCCACCACCACCATGGAAATTCTTAATTTTAATCTTTCCTTAAAATTCAGATGAGAGATTCATGAGGGAGGACGAAACTGATGGCCCGGGAAGTTCTGAGCAAGAAGGACGGTGCGTGGTGTCAGAGAAGATAGCCACAGAGAATGGCATTAAGTCTTGTGAGAAGGCTGCGGGGCTACGTGGAATATGGAAGCCACAAGGAATCCGCCAGGAGATAAGAACAGAATCATCCATTGCTAGCAGGGAGGGCTGTCAAGCTTTGAGTGAAATTATCATTGAAGAAGTGACCTCTGATGAATATGATCAGAGTTCAGACTACACGACATGCGAAAGAACCGGCGTTGATGTGAAACCATATCGGTGCTTGTACTGTGGGAAATCTTTCCATATGAAGGATAAACTGATCAGGCATCACAAAACCCATACAGGAGAGAATCACTACAAGTGTTTAGACTGTGGCAAGTCCTTTAGTACCAAGTACGGGCTCTTGCGGCATTATAAAATCCACAAAGGTGAGAAACCGTACGAATGCTCCTACTGTGGGAAGTTTTTCCGGATGAATTATGACCTCATTAGGCATCACAAGATCCACACGGGAGAGAAACCTTTCAGATGCTCCGAGTGTGGGAAATCCTTCAGCATGAATTCGGACCTTGTTAGGCACCAGCGAATCCACACAGGGGAGAAACCATTCGAATGCAGAGACTGTGGAAAGACCTTCAATGTGAAAGGCAGCCTCGTTACCCATCTTAGGAGCCACAGGGGGCTCAAACCATACAAATGTGACAAGTGTGAGAAGTGTTTCACTCAGAGTTCAAAACTTAAGACTCACGTGAGAATTCATACAAGATAGCATCCCTGTAAGGGCCAAGAATTTTGGGGGAATCCTTTAATATGGAGCAGGGGTCACCAACATCATACTAGTGAGCACCTTGGCACCTGCTGATACCTTTCCTCATGCCCACCGAGTGGTTTTAGAACAGGGTCCAGGCAAGGTGGGGCTATTGCCCTCCAGGGCTTCTGATTGGCCACTGGAGATTTGATTGACTGTGAACATTTTTAAAATGCTGTTTTGGCAGTAGCCGCTTCCCGAACACAAGGATGTTCAGCGTGTCACCAAAGCTAAGCTGGGGCAGCCCTCCTTTGGCAGCCCAAGATGTATTTTTTATCAGCTTCTGAGGAAGAGTTTGAGCAGAGATAAGCGTCCTCTGAAACTGCACTCAGAACATCTTCGATGAAGAATTAGGATTCTGCAGCTGGAATAAATAATACCTATTTGGATGGATTTGCATAATTTCTCTAACGTTGCATCATTTTCTATTGTTTACAAATAAATAAAAGCCTAAGAAGCTGGGCAGTTCACAGAAGCTCTGCCCCCAGCTGTTGGGATTCCTACTGGCCACACCATTGCAGCCCCACATGTACAACTGCGGCAACCAGAAGACTAAAAGTTTGCTTTTAGAGAGTGCTTACTTGACATACAGAAAGTCCCACAATCAGTAACTTATATCTCCACTTAAGGTCCGTAGGATATTTTTTATTCAGATATCTATACCATGCTGTTCTCCCTAATGTGAATTGAAAACAACTTATGACATCAGTCTCCCTTCTTTTTATCCTCATATGGACCCTCAAAGGTGAAGCCCCCATCTTCTATTAGCTCCCATTGGAAACAATGGAGGATGGGGGCACCCCCTTTGGGAGTCCATAACTTTGGACCCCCTGAACCAAACCTCACCAAACTTGGGTAGTATCATCAGGAGAGTCCCCCAAACAATCCCTGAAAGTTTGGTGCTGTTAGCCCAAACAATGCGCCCCCTGCAGGCCAAAAACTGAAAAAGCACTAAAATGTTTTTAAAACCCACAAACGGAGGGGCGGAGCTTTGGACATGAATGGGGGGGTTCAAACTCGAGAAACCACCCCCCCTTACCTACGTCCATGTCCTCATAGCAACAACTACCCTAAGAGGCAGACTCTGCTGAGACTATCCCAAGGCCTCCCAGCAAGCTTCCATGGCAGAGAGGGGATCGGAACATCAACCTCTTGGTTCCTGATCTGACACTAATCCCTAAACCACACTGTAGGTTGGCAGACCTCACCAAGTAGATAAAGATTCCCCGCCTTCTTTACAGGCCTATTTGTAATGCACTTAATCCCAACTTACTTTTTTGGAAATGTAAACTGTTCATCCAGGAAGCTTTGGTATGTTTCACAATTACAGAGAGCTCCACGGAAAAATCTGCTGGGACTGACAAAAAATAGATTTCAGGCAATATGTTATAAAGGTTGTTTATTCATTGTTTATATTGACAGGGAATGTTAATATCAAAGATTGTAACGTATCCCTCACGGTATCTCTATCAGTTTTTCTTAAACTTTGTTTTAACCTTCTAATAAACATTTAGGGGGAAAATCCACTCTGCTGGGTAAGTAAAGTTTTCTGTTTTCTTGATGTGTGTGTCCTGGAGTATCGGAGACCACAAAAGCTGCCACCATATCATGAAAGCAAGCCTGGGAGAGCCACGCTTGTTTCATTAAAACCTGGGTTCTTTTCTCCAATAACTCCAACCAGCTGAGGTCTCAACGATTTTTATTGAAAAACAGAAATAAAAGAAATAAAACATGATTGCAGTTGAGGGATTGCTTAGCTGGTTACGTCCCTTTTGGTTCTTTGTCCCCGTTCCGGGAGCCCATGGCCCAGAGATGCTTCCCTGACCACGTCTCAAGATGGAATTCCAAAACCATTGTTTTCCCCTTCCCAGGAAAACTCTGTTCAGGCCATGAGGTAACTTAGGCCTTTGACGTTTCATCCTAGCACCTCTGCATAGTTTCCTGTCCTCCCTCCAGGAGATCAAAAGGCAAAGATGCTTTTCACAATCATATGTGACTTTGCTAGTTTTACAGTACTATTCCATCACAATAAGTCTGTTCTGTGCCTCATTGTTGTGCTGATCTGATTTGGACAGGATGCTGGGATTCACCTTAAACGACGCCTCCGGAGTGCCGAACAGAAGTGAATCGACATGAGCCATTTTTACAACAGACATGTGGCAGACCTTGGCTTTTATCTCTTGACCAAGAGATGTAGAGAGACCAAGAAAGAAGGGAGCTATATAAATAGACACAGTATTGGTTCTGCATGTTTCCCATTCTTTGGGATAAAATTAATCAAAAAGAAGACAACGAGGAGGAGGAGGTGGTAGTGGACGGAGGGCAGGTTGGGCTACCAGTCAGTGCAGACAGTATTAAGCGAGGTGCACTGAACTCACCAGCAGGGCATGAAGCTTACAGCCCTCCCCAGGTACACCGAGTGGTATTCACAGCTAGTCTGTTTTTGAGGTTTCATTGAATTCCAGGTAACAAAAAGCACTATTCAAAAGAAATAGGTGGAAGGGATCTAACTCACACACACACAAGGACAGAATTGCTCCTCTTAATGTGCATCTCTCCCTCCTGGCAGACAGACCATTTCCTAGGTTGGGGCAAAAACACTATTGAGGACCTGTCTTTTGAAAGATGGAGGTCAGAGGCAGAGTGAATCGGTGCAAAGAGAAGATTTAAACCAGGGACCTTCTATTCCCATCTACGCTCTTCGAATCTCCTTGACCTCTTCTGCTTAGAACATTTCTGCTCGCCATGCCACCACACCAATTTTCTTAGCTGCAGCAGCAATCGTTCCAATCAACCATAAGGATACGAGTGTACCACATAAATGGAACTTCCATTTTCAGAAGCAGTATACCTTGCAGAGCCAAATACCAGCAATGAACAGCTACAGGGAGGCCATCATTCTGCATGAAGCATGGTGAATACTCTGAAAGCATTGCAGAGATATTATTATTAATGCCCTTTGGCAGTGGTGGGATTCAATTACTTTAACAACCGGTTCTGGTGGTGGAATTCAAATAATTTAACAACTGGTTGTTTACAAGCACCATTTTAACAAACGGTTCTGCCAAAGTGGTGTGAACCTGCTGAATCCCACCACTGCCCTTTGGGGAGTTCCCCAGAATTGTGTGAGAGGTGGTAAAAATCTGGATTCTGGTCTGGGAGGGACTATTGCCTTGGAGACAAGTGTGATAGGTGTGGGAGAAGGTATAAGGGAACACACACAGATGAAGCTGCATTCAGTCCTGGGTACCTGAGATAGGGCATCCACCTATATATTCCTGCCCAGGCGCTGAGATCAGAGGGGAAGGCATACCTGGCTGTCTTGCTCCCTTTGGAGGCAAGGGGGATGGGGGCAGTGGTGGGATCCAAACATTTTAATAACAGGCTCCGATGGTGGTGGAATTCAAACAGTGGCGCCGCCGCACACACGCACCTCCAATCCCTATTGGGCAGGGAGGTTGCTTTAGTAACCCCTTCTTGGCACTCAGAAAAAATTAATAACCACTTCTAGAGAAGTGGTGAGAACTGATTGGATCCCACCTCTGGATGGGGGTGGCCCAGGGCGCCTTCTCTACAGTAGCCCCTTTACTGTGGAATGTCTTCTCTCCAGAGAAACTCTCTTGGAGTTTTGGTGCCTGGGGTTTTAATGCGATTTTTTCATTTTTGGATTTTGTATGGTTTTTATCCTAACCGACCCTGAGACTGTGGTAAAAGGCAGGGAATAAATGCAAACAAACAAATAAAACTGAATCAATATAATCAAGGTCAGTGTTGTCTACTCCAGGGGTCCCCAGCGTGGTGTCTACAGGCACTATTACACACACTGGGCGATTCCGCACATGAGTAAAATAGGTTCAACCCAGTTCCCTGAGAAGGGTACTAACCTAGGTCGAAGCCATTGTTGTTCCCCACTGCAACCAGCTTGATCCCAGCTCGGAGGGTGGAATCATCCTGTGCCTCTTTGCTGCTCCGTTCCGATTGGCTACTGTTCTACGGCCATGTTCCGTCTATCCCCACACACGTTATTAAAAAAACTGCCACAGGAATGGAGGGACGAAGGTGGCGTTTTTTGATTGGCCAGCTGTACGCATGCCCGAAACACTCAGCTGTGATTGGCTGAATGGGGGACTCCTGGCACCAGAGAACCCGCACTTTACTGGAATCGAGCTGAGTTCGAGCGTGGTTCCCTGAAAAAGTAGTAGTTCCCAACTGGAGTCATAAATTTGACCGTTACACGGGGCGAAGCTGGTACAAAACCACATTGATCCCAGTGGTTGTGCGGAGCACTTAGGTCGAACGCAGCTCGAACTTAGGTCGATAACGCAAGTGCGGAATCGACCACTGATACCTTTCCAGCCACCCAGATGTTTTGAGAAATTGGAAAGGCCCAGGTAGTGTTTTTGCCCAGCAAGGCTTCTGACTGGCCAGTGGAGATTTGACTAACTTTACAGATTCTTAAAAGTATTACTTGGAGAGCAATTGGTACTGCAGCGCAAGGACCTTCACTGTGTGAATGAAGATGCACTGGGGCAGTCATTTTGTGGCTGACTCCACCTCCCGCTGCAGCCAGTTTGTTCTGGTGGTTACCACAATGTGTCAGACAACCAAAGGTGCCCACAAGCTCAATAAAGCTGGGGAGTCCTGATGTACTCACAACTGGCATCAGCTCTCCAACCTCTCAAGCAGAGGTTTTTTCACATCACCTACTGCCCATCTTTTAACTGAAGAAGCTGTGGCCCCTTCCGCACATGCAAAATAATGCGTTTTCAAACCACTTTCACAACTGTTTGCAAGTGGATTTTGCCATTCCGCACAGCTTCAAAGAGCACTGAAAGCAGTTTGAAAGTGCATTGTTCTGCATGTGCGGAATGAGCCATGTGTGTTGAACCGGGGGCTCTGCAACTGAGCCACAGCCCCTTCATTTCATTTATTTGAGGTGGAGGTTTAACATATTTCTTTTGCTGGTCACGCCTCTTATTTGCCTCTCAGTTCTCTGGCCCTTTGCTTTGATTACTAGAATAAAGCAACAGCTGGATTATCACTTCCTATCTGAGAGCTATACCCATCCTCCTCCCTCAAATTTTGTCTTTGTAGGGTGGGGGAGAAACCGGCTGCTTTGGAAAGTGGACTGTATGGCGTTATACTGTACAGAGTATGTAACCCCCATGCCCAGAATGGGTTGAACCAGTAAGGGGGTGGAGACTCAGAGCAGCAGAAAGGCTGCAGAGCTCTTTGGAGAAGACAAGGCTACCAGACTCGGACCTTGGTTCTATAAGCCCTTAACACCTTGTTACTTCCTACAATACTATTGGGAGCTACTGGAAGGGTAGTTGTTTGTTTTTGCTATGTTGTAAATGTTGGAGTTTGTTGTTTCAGGGGTTCTTTTTGTGGTTGTAAAGGGTGAGGATTCTCCGCAAAGGAAACCTTCATCATGTTGCATCCTGTTCATCAAGCCCTTGGAGTCTTCAGGGGGGCCAATTCACTTACAAAAGAAAGAATTGGACTTGGCAGTATCAGTAGACTGTAAATATAAGGACTTGAAATGCAACCTGAACAGGACCTTGAATTGTAATGTTAAATGTTGATGTTTAATGTTATTTGTAAAGAGAAGTAAACTGTTTTGTTTAAATTTGGTTCTTTGCAACTCCTTCCAAGTACTGCCCCACAGAACCCATAAGCTGAGGTTACAAGTACAAAAAAAAAACCCTACCCTTCTCAGGCTATACCCCCATATCTCCAGGAATTTCCCAACCCAGTTGGCAACCCTTGTCCCAGTGCATGAGAGACCAGCTGCCTGTGGAAACCGAAGCAGAGATATAAGAGAACAAGGTTCAGGTTTGGAAGGATCCCGAACAGAGCCTGAAGCTGGTGTGGAAGAAGGATCTTTTTCGGCACCAGTCTCCAGGGTTTACTGTTGCAGTTTGTTTTCCAGCTGAGAACTACATTGCCCAGAAGCCCACGCGAGGCGTAAAGCGGCCCCCGGTAGGAAAGCTTCGTCTGACCCGCCCCGCCCCGCCCCCCTTACTTTTCTTTTTTCTCCCAGATTTCGAGAAAAAGATTTAAACAGAATTATGGAATTAAACAGAGATTCTCCTCGTCCGCCTTTTCCCCGTTTGGAGGGAGAATCTGGCTTTTGCATCTTGGATAGAAAGGTGAGGTTATGATCCCCCCCCCTCCCTAAAGAGATCTTGAGAAAGAATTGGGGCGGGGGGGGGGGAGAGAATTGTGGATGAAATGAATGAAGGAGAAAGGAAGGGAAAGAACAGGAAAGAGTGGGTGGGTATGTCAAAGGATTGGATCTCTGTGCACCCAGGACTGGATCCATGCACACAAACCTGGATCCTTGCACCCAAACCTGTGCACCCAGGACTGGATCCTTGCACCCAAGCTTAACGCACTTGTCCTTAAGTTTCTACCGATTCATTGTCCCCTTTATTTCTTGCAACCAGATATTCAGCCTTTATTTCTTGCAACCAGACATCATATAGAAAGCCTGTCTGTAGCGCTGTCATGTTTTTCTGTGTCAATATTGTGTGCTCACTATGGTGGTTTTGATTTCTTACCTGTTAGGTAAGAAAGAGGGGTGCAGGATGGGTGAATGTATTGCATGGTGGCTGTACCCTGGGGGGGGGGGCAGAGTATGCTTTGGGGGTTCATGTGGGGAGAGAGAGACAGTGAAGGTTTAAAGAGTGAAGAGAGGTCTGGGGATTATTTTTTCAGGTGAAAGCTATTAGCCTACCCGGCAAGTGAGGAAAATGTAGTTTGTAGTGACTGACTTCTTGGAATCAGGCTCTCCTCTAAATGCTCAGGGAGAGCAAGAAAGGATTAAATGTGGATATTTACCTTTTAGAGATCTCCGGTGTCTTTTGAGGAGTTGATTGTGTTCTTCACGGAGGAGGAATGGGCTCTGCTGGATCAGGTCCAAAAAGCCCTCTACTGGGAAGTCATGCAGGAAAATTACAAGACTGTGGTCTCTCTAGGTAAAAGCATGTTTCCACTTTTCTCCATGAATACTTGGGAAGAATATCTTCGGGGCAGGGGAGACTCTGACCTCAGGACAAGTGCCCATCTGTCACTGGGGACTGAACGTACCTCTTCTGTCCGTATGTGTCACAGAGCCTCCAAATGAAGGCATTAAACACATGTATAACTGAATGCATCCTTGCAGATCCCTGTGTTCCATTCCAATCCCCCAGCCCCTCCATTTTGGAATCTCTTGGTTTTCCCACAGTCCTTTGGGTGTGTGTCAGGTCTAAGGAACCCTGGAGAAGAGATTAGCAGCTGCACAGGAGGAGGGCTCTTGTTCAGTAGTAGAGCTCCTATTCCTGATTCAGTCCAAAAGAATGTGAAAGGGAGTCTGACAGAAAGATGATGTTGGGGCGGGGAGGCTGGGGGAAAGGCAATAGAATGTTTATTTATTTATTTATTGGGTTTATAGACGCCTCGGGAGAATCAGAAGGTTCACAACATATAGAAGAACACAGTATCAGAGAATGAAAATACAATAAATATAAGTTAATACGACTAATAAAATAAGCCCAGCCCCCATTGGAAATGCGGCATTACATTAGTGGGAGTTGGTTTGTAATTCAAGATGAAAGCCTACTATCAATTCCCTCAAAAAAACCCGAGCCCCGGGAATACATGATGTTGTAAGGCAACAAGAAGGAAGAAGGAGGGCCCTATGCTGACTGGTCTCCCCAGGCCGTTGAACATCAGTCTGCGAACCCTGCGAACTCAGCCGAGATCCGCGGGGCCCGGACATGGCGGAGAGTGTTCACCAGGCGGGGCCAGAAGCTGTAAAGGCTCTGGCGAGGGTGGAGCCAGCAAGTCCTATTAAGTTGGTCTCTGCGGCGCGAACCGATTTAAGGACATGTGGGGAATAAAAGCGGTCAGGTACGGAGGAAGGTCAGGTGCCGCATAAGGCAGCAAAGGTTAGCCAACACCTTGAAAATGATTCGGTCATTTGGAAGAATAGGGGAACATTCTGACCTCCCTCAGCTTGAATCTCCTCCTCCCTCACAGGACCCCACTTGCCATCAAACCTCTGGAAAATAGACAGGACGTCTTCGTTTTTCACTCCACGCTTTTGAACAAAAATATGCTTCCTCATCCCAGGATTTCTGCTTTTTTGCAGTCCTATGTTGTGTCCGTTTACAGCTTGGTTCTCATTTCAGAACAAATATCTTGTCAACAGCTTGAATATTAAAATGCTGGCAGGTGTGGACATATATGCCCGGTGCAACCACAAACATTTTTGGAGTGACTGAACTCTTTCATCTGGTTTTGTTTTCTCCTGAAAGGACTTTGGTTTCCTGGGCCAGCCCAGGATTCTGCGCTACATCGAAGGGAAATGTTCTTCCTCCAGAGCTCTGAGGAGGTGGGAAGGAACACCAGTGCCCTCTTGTCGGGTAAGGTTTTGAAGAAATCAAACAGTGAAGTTGCCATTTCAGGGTATTCCTTAGAGTTTTCCCTGGGGAGCTCCACCTGTTCAGTTTTGTCCAGTGAAGGACACAATCCAATTAAAAGGTGTCCTGTTTTCATTGTGGCCTTTCTCACATGTGCACCTTGTAGAGAAGAAGCCATGTTGAAGCCCAACTGGACAGGCTAGCAGATGGAAGGTTCTTCCAAGAAAGAGCAGCTGGAGGTCTGGTTTCTTCTACCTTTCTGTATGTGATAACTCTGCGTATCAGAGCCTTCTGATGTGCTGAGGTGTTTTAGCTCAGTGATAGCCCCTTCTTTGCATGCAGACGATCCTAGGTTCAACCTCCAGTATCCTCATTGACCGGATCTCAGGTAGGGGTTTCTGGGGGAAAAAAACTTTTCTCTGACTGACACCTGACAGAACCACTGACACACCTAGGTGGACCACTGGTCTGATTCGCTATAAGGCAGACTCACAAATTCAAATTCATCCCCTCATTTAAGTATAGAAAATACCTGTTACATTTTCTGAAGTATGTATGAAGGGGCGGGCGGGGGGGGGGGGGGGAAGGTCACGTTCTCGTGATTTTGTTCCTTGATTGCAGAAAAAGCTCCGACTCCCAAAGAGGACCACATCTCTTGCCGAGTGAAAGAGGAAGCAGAGTTTGTGCAGAACTCCCTGGAAGCAGAGCTATCAGCAGGTACCTCATTTTTGTGCAGGGGCATAGTTGCAATGGGGACATCTGGGGCGGCTCGTCCCAGGCGCCGCCATTGCAGTCACGTGACAGGGTGGGGCAAGTGAGAGGTAGGGCGTGAGGGGGCACATGGGTAGTTCATGCCCCGGGTGCAGTTTCCCCTCCCGTCGTCACTGTTTTTGTGTTGACCCTCAAGTGTTTGAGAACTGAGATCTTGGCCCTTTCCATGCAAATGCCCAAAAATGTTTGTAAAAAGTTTTCAACACCCCCTCCCTCCCTCCCTTCCTCCCTCCCTCCCTTCCTCTCTCCCTCTCTCCCTCCCTCCCTCCCTCCCTCCCTCCCTTCCTCTCTCCCTCCCTCCCTCCCTCCCTTCCTCTCTCCCTCCCTCCCTCCCTTCTTCTCTCCCTCCCTCCCTCCCATCCTCTCTCCCTCCCCCCTTCCTCTCTCCCTCCCTCCCTCCCTCCCTTCCTCTCTCTCTCCCTCCCTCCCTTCCTCTCTCCCTCCCTCCCTCTATTTACCAAGCTGTATGTCTGCACTCTCCTCTCCCTAATGATTCCTGGCTGTCATTTTGTGATTTTTCCCTTTCTTTTTGAGAATGTTGCTTCCATGCTTCACAGCAGAGCACTACAATTCTCTGCGCCTTTTGCAGTCCATCTTTCAATTATTAGCCTCCCCCCTACACATTACGAAATCTGCAGGAAAAACATGAAAACCTGCAGGAAAAACAGGTGGGGAGCAAGGAGTGAGCCTACTTTTCCCCAAATCCATTTGGAAAGAGAGTGACAAAGGAGGGTTGGGAGACCCCGAAGCAGAGCCAGGTAGATACAGAAGTTTGGCAAAACTACTGTGATGTCATGCTGAAGCCAAATTAAAATTCACTACAGTTGGGGAAAGTGCAGAGCGAGAGTTCCGCGCAACAATAATGTAATCAAAGGCTACACAGCCCAGAAAACGTAAAACCGCCAGAAGGATATTCCACTCAAAACTTGATTTCGTGCAATTTTAGGTAAGCATAGTCAAGTATAAATGAAGTGTGCTTCTTAAACTTTCCCCACTATAGGAAATTCTCTGATTTCCAGTGGTGTCAACCTCTCTTGCCTAGTGAAAGAGGAAGACCAGGACCTCAAGGCAATTGAGCTACCAGCAGGTAATTCTTTGGATCTGTGGTGGGGACCCTTCAGGGTCTGAGAGTTGAGATCCTTTTTGATTTGACCCAGGGAAGACTGCTGTGTCCTGTTTTTCTTTTGTAGCATGACATCCTCTGTTTTGGACCAAACATGAATCCTGATGGAAAAGGGTGGGCAATTATTTTTCCATGGGGCTGCATAAGAAACAGAAAATATTGTGGAGGGCCGGGCCAAAAGGCAGGGAGGCGAGGCACTTTTGAAAGCCCCTCAGAAGCCGGCAACCGGCTTCTACGGGCTTTCAAAGGAGCCTCGCTCCCCAGCATGGCGGGGGGCCAGTCAGGGTCATCCGGCAGGCCGGATGTGGCCCGCGGGCCATATAATGCCCAGGTCTGCTGTAGGATGATCCAGTCTTCCCTAAGTCTTTCTAGAAGAATTTGCTCCTTTGCTCTCTTGATTAAAAATCCCCTCAACATCCTCCTCACAGAACTGATGAGGTCTTTAAGAAAGAGGAAGGCCTTGCCTCAGAAGAAGCGCAGAGCAAGGTTACCTGGAGGATCTCAAAGGGAACGACTCCCTTCCCAGCAGGCCGAGGTGAGTGTCAATGATACTACTGCTCTTGGGAAACAGCAGAGAGAGAGAGTCTTACAGCAGTGAGTGTGTCTTCTTTTGTGAGGTCCATTATCCTAAAAGGGGAGATTTGGGTTGGGACCTAAGTTCCTGGAGGTTACCTGGAAGGAACTTCCTCATCCCGGAAAATGCTTTGATTTCTTACCTTACATTAAAGGGGGCAAGAATCGCCAGACGGGGATCCAAGTGGGCTGTATCGCATGTTTAGCCAGGAGTCCTCAGGGAAGAGGGCAGGGGAAGAGGCACCAGGCTCACTTCTGCCCAGCTAATGAAGGAAATGCTCCTGTTTTGGCTGCCACTGGACTTCCCCTCAACCACCTTAGTGAATGAAGGGGAGTTGTTTTGACTGAGGAGAGGCTGCCTGTCAGCCAGAAAAGTTCCAACAGCTTCCATGTTTCTGCATTTTTCCTATCCTTGGCTCCTGCAGGGATCACAAGGACTTTCATTTGAGTGAAGTTCCATGGACCAAGGCCACTTCACGAGGCCGAGCGACGTTAAGTAGTCAACGCCCGACCGCGCCGCTGAACCGTTAAGCATGAGCGGTCCCAGAAAGAACGAGGAAGATAAGCCGCTGTTCCTTCGCCCGATGGTTACGTTCCTAGGCCATCAAACATCACTGGGGAGCCTGAGGACCGCATGCCTCCCCTGCCACCACCGCGCCGCAAAAGCTTCAGCGTCGCGGGGCAGGTGTCTCCCCAGGCCTATTGCCCACCAATGAAGTGAAGGGAGAGTGGGGGGAAAGCGCTGAAATGCCGAGGCAAGGTTGGGAAATGCCCGACTTAGCGCGGTCGGTAGCGAGGCGTAGCGGCTCGCAGCAAGGTCGCCCTATTGAATGGCTCCCTGGGGGCCGTTTGCCGTCCCAAGCCATAAAAGCGCCCGTCGGAAAATTTAAGAAGTCTGCATTCTTGGTGGGAAAAGAGGTTTTCAAAATTTTCACCCGCCGACGAGTGGCTAAATCTTTCAATGGCTAGATCTGTTTTAAAGAACTTTAGGGAGAAGAACTGAAGCTACCTTGAAACCACAAAGTTGATGGTATAAAAAAAAAACGTGCAGCTTTTGAACACTACTGAAAATCATTAATGTCTGATTGCCTTTTATTCATAATTTAAGCTCAGGATTCCGAGTCCCATGACACCTGTTAACACTCAATAGAATGCATAATAGGTAGGGGCTCTAAGAGGAGTTTTAACTTAGTGCCCGTGCTCTCCAATGTTTTGGCATATGTCACAAAATTGACAGACATCCTTGACAACCTGTTCAATATTTGTCCCTAAATAAACTGGTTTTGGCTTTCAGTGTTCCCAGATGGATAGGGAAGACCATGCACCATTTTCAAAGCTAGTACCCAAACTTCCTTGGTATCACTAGCTGTTTTATGGAATTTCACTCCAGAAGGGATTTTGGGGCATCCACAATCTATATAGCAACCCTCTTTTCCATATAAACTTCTCCCTTAGATCTCTTCTTTGGGCATATCAGTTTCTCAGGTGAAATTTGGAGAAGCTCTAGGAAGGTATCGGAGTTCAGATCCAGTTGTAATTCAGATCTATGAATAACCTCTCTCCCTCTGTTGTATCTTTCAATGAAGTGGTAGCTGCTGTTTCTCCTGCTTCCTTCATTTTTTTCTCCGCCAACTGAGGAGAACTCTCACTTGTACACATTTTAACGGAAGTCTCCCAACAAATCATTTTTAATTTAGAATCGTCATTTATCTCCCCTATGATAATGTAAAGGTCCACCCAGGGGCGTAACGAGGCAGCCCTGGGCAAACTGTAGCCCTGGGCAAAACCTGAGTTGGATGCCCCCCCATGGGTGGCCACTCCACCACGACCAATTTTTTTTTTTGCACCAGGACATTGGTGCCTGCAGGGGGTGCATTTTTAGACATATCAGCACCCATTCTTTGCTAAGGAGATGGGGGCTACCCTTTTGAGGGTCCATAACTTTTGGACCCCTGAACCAAACTGCACCAAACCTTGGGGGTGCCATCATGACAGTATCAGATGATACCCTGAAATTTTGGTGTGATGTGATCCAAGAATGCCCTCAGAAAAAGAACATCCCAAAATTTGCCAAAGATCTTGTTTCTGCATTGAGTTTTCTGCCTTAGCATCAGCTGGGGTTTGCGGGCGGGGGCACATTTCTGAAGGCACATAACTTTTCGGATGCTCATAAAGGAACTTCCCACACAGCAGATACCTCAGGTTTGGTGCGGATTTGGTTCAGGGGCCAAAGTTATGGACCAAAACTGTAACCCCATCTCTATTGGCTTTCCTGTGGAAACAATGGGGATAGAGGTGCCCCTTTGGAGTCCATAACTTTTGGATTCCCTGAACCAAGCCACCAAACTTGGGGAGACATCCGTAGGACAGTCTTGCGGTGAATATGCTGAAATTTTGAGTTGCCGCTAGCCTAAAGACTGCTCCCCTGCAGGCCAAAATGGGAAAACCACTAAAATACCCAAAACGAACCCAGCTTTAATGCTGGTGGTACGGTTGCAGGCGGCTGCCCGTACGCCCAATGGGCGTCACGCCAATTAAGGTCCACCAGAATTCTAGCTTGAACTCCCACACGATCTCTTTCCAGAGTTACTGGTTCTTCCTGATGAATGTTAACAGCAACTTGATAGATGCCTTGCTCTTGGCTCCAACCCACTCTGGTACATCGAGGAATCTCTACGGAACGGTAATCCCCTTTCAAAAGCATGGCCTGCTCAGGGGATTATATTCTCGCGTACTCAGGGTCACCAGCTATAATCCAGGGTGTCCCGAAAATGGCTGAAGTAGCGTTTTCGCGTCAGATATACCTTTTCCCAGAAGTTCTGTATCCAAATATGTGCTGCTTACATTTTAGATACCACATAAATATTATTTCTCCGTGTATCTGTCTTTGAAATCAACGTCGCGGGACTGTATGAAGAAGAAGAAAGAGGAGGAGGAAGGGTTTGGATTTACATATGCACTTACTCTCTTGCGGGAGACTCAAAGGGCTTTACAATCTCCTTGCCCTTCCCCCCTCACAACAAACACCCTGTGAGGTAGGTGGGAGCTGAGAGTTACTCCGAGAAGCTTTGAGCTAGCCCAAGATGCCAGCTGGCGTGTTGTGGGGAGCACACGCTTATCTGAAGATTCCCCAGATAAACCTCCACGGCAAGGTGAAGCAGAGCTGGGAATCAAATCCGGTTCCTCCAGATTAGATACACGAGCTCTTAACCTCCTACGCCACTGCTGCTCCTTATGCCGGGTTCCCTTAGTTTGCTGAGGTGAAGGTGATGAGGCCTTCTGCTTGTTGCTCTTTTTATCAGAGGATTCCACAGCCATCCGCGCCCCTACGGCTCAGGAGCTAACTTTCGCTCAGTGGTATTGTAGGACAGGTATTTATATGGCATCCCTTTTCCCCAGACCCATAGCACCCTCGGTTACCCCCATTCATCCCTCTAGGAAAATACTTATTTCCTTCTTCTTTTATCCTGTAATTTGGTTTGGAAAAGGAAATTCCTGCTTAAAGGAATTTGATTTTCTTACACAAACTCTGTTGCTTGTGCAACATTCTGAAGTAACTTGCCCTTGACAAGCGATTTATACTTAAAGTAGGTGGCTGGGGTTGTGGTGGTTGTGATAAGAATTGGTCAGGTATCATCAGATCATGGACTTTTCCTATTGTATCCTCTTTTGCTGTGGTAATCCATTTATAAAAAAAAAAAGATCTCCCAGCTTTACCCCAAAAGTTATATATGACTTCCCGGGGTTGTAAATTTTAAAATCTCTTTTTGAAATGATCAGACCCTGATTTGAACGTGTTATATATTTCCTGTTTCAAATGTTCATATTTTATCACTCTGAGGGGAAACTTTCATAAAATTCTGCCAGTTCTCCCCCAACCAGTGCCCTTAATGAGACTGGGTAGATATTTGAAGTGAACTGTGTAGTAAAAATGCTCCAATTTTGGGACACTTTCTCCAAGAAAATCTGGAGATCCCCTCCCACTTCCATGATGGTGAAGTAAAAATCTTTAAAGAGCGTTAGGTACCTTTGGAGGCTTTAGACCTTGTTCTAGCGGTTTAATGTTTCCAGCTTATTCCGTTCAATTTAATTAATTTAAATTTTGGTGTTTTTTTAATTCATTGGTATGCCTCCTTTTCTTCCCAATAGGGTTAAACGGCATTTCTTCTCCTCTCTTCCATTTTATTCTTACCACAACCCGGTAGAGTTGGTTATCCCTGAGAGAGTGGCCGAGAGTGACCCAGTAAACTTTGTGGTATTGGCGCAAGTGGGGATTCAAACCTGGGTCTTCCAGATACTAGTCTGACACCACGTGGTTTGTCTGCCTCCAGTTCTAATTCTTATTTCCTTGTCTAACTTCTCTGTTTCTGACATCTGCAGCTCCCTCTCAAACTCCAGTTTCTTTTGCTCTGAGCATTGAATTTCTCTACTTCTTTTTTAATTTTCTTGTTTTAATTCGAGAAGTTCTTGCTCTATTGAGCTCTTTCAAAATCTCTGTACATATTCCTACTTTTAATTATCCCTATTGTCTGATGCTGTGTTAGAGATTTTAGGTGAATTTGGAACCCTCCCTGGGGTTTGGTGTGGGGACAACCTCAGGAGAATCTAATGCCATTGAGTTCACCCTCTAAAGGAATCATTTTATCCAGATGAATTCACTTGTTCGGAGATGAGATGATTTACTGAAATCACACTACATTCGTTTGAAATCTCCACACGAGCATGCACACACATCCAAGGATGATAGCTTTAGGTGGTGCTGCTCATTCAGTGAGGTAAAAATCATGAGCCAAGAAGGTGGGTGCACTTCTAGTGCAATAATAAAGGAAAAGTAAAGAAGGTGAATGTTCAAGAATGCTCTTCTTTTGATATCTCAAGAGCAAAGCAAGGCAATTAAAATTTCCCCTTCTCCTGGCTTTGGCCCTCTGCTCTGCTTACCTTTGTTTCCATCTAGGACTCCTTGGCTTCTGGTTAGAGACTGCAGATGCTTTTCCAGGCCTGTGATTCTGTGGCGTAGGAGGTTAAGAGCTCGTGTATCTAATCTGGAGGAACCGGGTTTGATTCCCCGCTCTGCCGCCTGAGCTGTGGAGACTTATCTGGGGAATTCAGATTAGCCTGTACATTCCCACACATGCCAGCTGGGTGACCTTGAGCTAGTCACAGCTTCTCGGAGAGCCCCACCTACTTCACAGGGTGTTTGTTTTGAGGGGGGAAGGGCAAGGAGATTGTAACCCCCTTTGAGTCCCCTCAGGAGAGAAAGGGGGGATATAAATCCAAAACTCTTCTTTTTCTTCTTCTTGAAAGTGTCATTTCCTAATTAGTGATCCTTCTCTGCAGTGCTTGATCTCTGAGGTCTTATTTGATTTCTTTCTGTCTGTTCCAGCAGGAGATAAATGGGAAGCAGAGAATGAAAGTGAATTAGGAGGGATGTGTGAAAAAAAAGAAGAGGATCTGGAGGCAGAAGAGGAACCTGGGGATCGAGAGGGAGCTGAAAAGCAACAGAGAAGGAAATGGGAAGCAAAAATGGAAGCAGATGAAAGAATTGGTTGCCTGTCGGGGTGGGAAACTTGCCTGAGATCTCAGAGCTGGACATACTATAATAAGGAATGAGGGGAAATAAGTGCCCTGAAAATGGGGAAAAGTTAGGCTGCAAAAACCAAGGTGATAAGAAAAATCAGAAAATCTCAATAGGTAAGAATCCCACATAAATGCATGGAATGTGGAAAAAGCTTCAGTCATGGTAAAACCCTTGCTGAACATCGGAAGGAAGATCTCACAAAAGGGAAAAAACCATCTGAGAATATTTAGAATCTTAAAGGGCTTTTGATCAGCATGGAACCCTCATGATACATAGAAGGGTTCACACAGGGGAGAAGCCATATAAATGCTTGGAGTGTGGGAAGAACTTCTCTCAAAGTGGTGACCTCATTAAACATCTAAGGATTCACACAGGGGAGAAGCCATATGAATGTCTGGAGTGTGGGAAGAGCTTCAATCAGAGTACTGGCCTTACTGATCACCGAATGATTCACATAGGTGGGGAGAAGCTCTATAAATGCTTAGAGTGTGGGAAGAGCTTCTGCTACAGTAGTGACCTCACTAAACATCAAAGGCTTCACACAGGGGAGAAACCATATAAATGCTTGGAATGTGGAAAGAGCTTCAGACAGCATGCACACCTTATTTCACATCGAAGGATTCACACAGGAGAGAAACCATATAAATGCTTGGAATGTGGAAAGGACTTCTCTCACAGTGGCGATCTCGCTACACATCAA
>NC_059427.1:10540401-10587366 GCF_021028975.2 Sphaerodactylus townsendi
GAAGAAGAAGAAGAAGAAGAAGAAGAAGAAGAAGAAGAAGAAGAAGAAGAAGAGTTTGGATTTATATCCCCCCTTTCTCTCCTGCAGGAGACTCAAAGGGGCTGACAATCTCCTTGCCCTTCCCCCCTCACAACAAACACCCTGTGAGGTGGGTGGGGCTGAGAGAGCTCCGAGAAGCTGTGACTAGCCCAAGGTCACCCAGCTGGCATGTGTGGGAGTGTATAATCTGAATTCCCCAGATAGACCTCCACAGCTCCGGTGGCAGAGCTGGGAATCGAACCCGGTTCCTCCAGATTAGATACACGAGCTCTTAACCTCCTACACCCGAACAGAGCCAGGAGCTGATGGGGAAGACAAACTTTTATCCTTGCAGCGCCTCCTCCGGCTGCGAACTACATTTCCCAGCAGCCCCTGCGAACCGGAAAGAGGTCCGTCTAGGATCTTCTGGGCATAGACGCCGAATTAAAGACAGTGGAAAAAAACATTTCAGCCTCTTTTTAAGCTTTCTTCCAAATCCCGAGGAGAGCCTTATGGCATTAAACTGGGACTCTCCTCCTCTGCTGCATCTTCCTCGTTGGGAGGGGGAATTTGGATTTTGCATCTTGGAAGGCATAGTGAGTGTGTGATTCCCTCCCCTCTCCCCCAAAGAGGCCTTGTGCAACAATGGGGGTTGGGGGGCGGGGGAGGGGAGGCTTGTGGATGAACTGAATGAAGGAGGCAATAAGAGAAGAAGCAGGAAGAGCTGGAGGGAGGGAGGGATGAGCCAGTGGGGAACATGCGGGGGTGGGGTAGGGGGCTTTTGTCTGGGGGCTGCCAGACAGAAATCACTTGCGTGCCAACGCGCTTGTCTGTAAGTTTCATGCAACCTGGCCCAATTGATTCTACTTTCTAATGACCCCCCCTTTATGTCTTTCAATGTGCCCTCCGGCTTGTTATGTAGAAGCCTGTCTGCAGTACATTTCGTTCCTCTTTTCAGCCCCAGATCTTTTGAGATGCAGTTCAAAGATTGCAGGCGCAGCAAGAAGCATCTTTTTTTTTTGTCTTCAAGTTGCAGCTGTCTCCTAGCAACCCCATAAGTTTCTACGGCAAGAGGCATTCAGAGTTGGCTTGCCACTGCCTACCTCTGCACCATGACCCTAATATGGCTTGCAGGACTCCCTTCCAAATGCTTGTCAGGGTCAGGGCTGAAAGCGTGTGGCCGGCGCAGCAAGTTTCCATGGAACCTGCATCTTTCTGTACTGAGCCCACATTTCCTTCCTTCTCCTTTCATTGATCACAGTTTGGTCTGAATAGATTTTAGCTGTGTAGCAAGCAGGGAATAGAACAAAAATGCAAGGACTGTATGTAGCCCCACTGGATGCAAGCTTTAGAGTAGCACCGGACACCTGTTTCAGACAAAGATGTTCAAGGCAGAATCATTGTGTGAAAATGTCACCTTGTATTGCTAGGTCAAGACAGGCAAAATAGTATTTTTGGAGTAATCGTTTTTTAAAAAAATTGCTGCAAACTTGTATAGCCTGTAGCGTTGTTGTTGTTTTTTTTCCTGGTGGAACTGTCTTCTGGAAATCAGGCCCTTCCCTAACATTTGTCTTTCAGAGGCCCCCAGTATCTTTTGAGGAGATAGCAGTGTTCTTCACGGAGGAGGAATGGGCTCTGCTGGATACCGCTCAAAGAGCTCTCTACTGGAAAGTAATGTATGAAAACTATGTGTCTGCGGTTTCTGTGGGTAAGGACCTTTCATATTTTCCCATGAATTTATTTATTTATTTATTATCATATTTATATACCGCCCTATCCCCTGAGGGCTCTGGGCGGTGAACAACAAAATAGTGCTACATAAACAACAATAGCAATAAATAGATAATATAGACTCATTGAGCCAAAACATCATTAAAACATAAAATTACAGCGTTCCACATAAACTACTTGGTGTCCAGCATTAAAACTATCAATAAAACCCTCCCAGAGAGGGGGACGGTAAATCCAGATGTCGCAAGCTCCCAGAATGTTAAAAGGAATAGACAAAAAGGGCGCACACCATCAGTGGCTGGCCTCCCCAAAAGCCCGGTGGAACAACTCGGTTTTACAGGCCCTGTGGAACTCTCCAAGATCCCACAGGGCCTGCACAGTTGGAGGAAGAGTGTTCCACCTGGCCGGGGCCAGCCGTGTCATTGGGAACCACCAGTAAATTGGCCTCTGCTGAACGCAGGGGCCATGTAGGGACATATGGGGTAAGATGGTCCCGAAGGTACGAGGGGTGTGGGTGGTGTGGGTGGGGATGATCATCTTCCACGGGCTCTCTTTCACTTGAGTGCTCATCCATCACAGAAGACAAAATGTAACTCCTTCCACGTGTGTCACAGGCCGCCAAACAAATGCAAACAAACCATTCCGACTTGAACGCCCCCTAGCAGAGCCCTGCAGGTCCGTTTCTCTTGCCCAGTCCTTCCATTTTGGCATCTCTCCCACAAGAGGCTCAGGAATATTGGGGAGGAGTCTAGAAATTGGATAGAAGGAGGGTCCCCAGTTCATTAGCAGAACTCCTGATCTGCATGGGGAAAGTCCCTGGTTGAATCCACGGGAATGTAAAAAGGTTCAGACATGAAGATCTTTGGGAGAGGAGCTGGGAAAGATCGCTTTCTCTGGCCTTTCAGAGGCACCCTCTGCAAATGTCCTGGCAAGGTTGTGAAAGTGGGGAGAATGCCCACCTTTTATTGTCCCAAAAACTCAATGTGGCAGGCACGGAAGAGGCCCCTTTGTGGGGTTGGGAAGTCAAGCAGGACATATTGAAGGTGGCACCCTGGCAATGAGAGAGGGCTTTGGGGAAGGAAATGGTTCTTGTGGTAATGTTCAGTCCTCCCATGCCCAGTTCAGAGGAGGTCCCAGTGGAAGCCAAGCGAGGCATTGACCGTGTTACCGCGGGGTAACTAGATAAGAAATTTAAGCCCAAAAAGCTCAAGCCGACAAGAAATAAAATTAAAGAAATAATTTTTATTCAGGCCAACAAAGGGCAAGCTAGCATCAGAGGAGCCACACCAAAATGGCTGAAGTTTCTTGTTTTTATAGGTTACCTCAGAATAGTACCATTAGAAAGACTACACCCCAAAGTTAGCATCAGCAATCAATCATTAAAGAGAATGGAGATCAGCCCCTTACCCAAAACGTTTTAGATAAGCAGATGCCCTTATTGGAGAGTGTCATTAGTTCACGCTTTTGACGTATTGTGAACTAAGGCCCAGCATCACCTTATCAGAATTGTTCTTGGTTGCCCTACTTATCTAAACAAAGAGCCTAAACATTTGGCTGTGTTCTAGTTTGTATCAGAAAAAGGTCAGACTTAAGGTGCCAGTGAGAACAAGAAGACCTCAAAAACAACATAGTTTAACATCTTCTAGTTTCCAAAGCGGTAAGTTAGAACAAAGGGTATTTCATCAAGGCTGCTACTGTTCTGGGTAGCAACAGGAAAGAAGGGCAAAGAGCAAGAGGCCTGCATGCATTTCATTCAATTGATTATGATTACAGCACAGAATTATAAAGACTCTGAAAATAGAGAAATGGCAGTTTTCTATATGGATTTAAGAAATCCTCAGAATGTCCTCTGCGCCTACAACCAGGCCCACATCCACTTTATCCTGAACTATTAGATACCTTCAGAGCACTCAGTGGGCCTAAGATGGCTGAGAGTTGGTGGCCCCTCACTATCCTGCAATTTAGGGAATATCTGGGCATTTGAAAGAACAAGGGGCTGTTTGCCCTCATACAGTTTGAGTATTCTTTTGCCCTGACTGGATCCCCTCTTACTGTTGTAGGCCTGGAAAATAGACAGGACATCCTAGCTTTTCATTTCACACCTCTGCAAAATCTGCTGCCTCACCCTGCAATTTCTCCTTTTCATACAATCCTAACAGTGTGACTGTTTAAAGCTTGGTTCCGTTTTCAGGACAGGTATCTTGTAGGTAGCTGGAGTATTAGGAATAGTTTTCTCTTCACAAATCAGCCGTGGGCCCATTATTTGTGCATAAACATTTGAAGAATGACAACATGCCTTCACAAAACTTTTCTGTTCCCCCTGGAAGGACTTTGGGTTCCTGGGCCGTTCCTCAGCTCTCAGCAGGATCCAAGAGAAATGTTCTTTCTCCACAACTGTGAGGAATTGAGACAGTGTGCAGGTGTGCTCTTGTCAGGTAAGGATTGGGGGAAGTGATACAATGAAGCTGCCATTTTTAGGCATTTCTTAGGATTTTGTGTATAGGAATTTGACCTTTTCAGTTTTGTCTAACAAATGACAGAATTCGGGTAAAACATATCTTGGCCAAGGACACTAGGTTGGCCTGGCGGTGTTTTTCCACCAGCCTGGTGGAATTTTCTGTTGTCTGTCATCAGGATCCTAGAAGAAGAAGAGTTTGGATTTATATCCCCCCTTCTCTCCTGCAGGAGACTCAAAGGGGCTTACAATCTCCTTGCCCTTCCCCCCTCACAACAAACACCCTGTGAGGTGGGTGGGGCTGAGAGAGCTCCGAGAAGCTGTGACTAGCCCAAGGTCACCCAGCTGGCGTGTGTGGGAGTGTACAGGCTAAACTGAATTCCCCAGATAAGCCTCCACAGCTCAGGCGGCAGAGCTGGGAATCAAACCCGGTTCCTCCAGATTAGATAGATGAGCTCTTAACCTCCTACGGCACTGCTGCTTTTACCCCATTCCACAGGGCCTGCAAGACAGAGATGTTCCACCGGGCTTTTAGTTGAGGCCCCATACCATCGTGCTGGCCTCCCAATCACTAACCACCAACTATCTATAATCATATTATTGATTGTTTGGTGTTATGGTCTTTAATTTGTGTGCCTCTTTATTCGGTCTTTGTCTCATTGTCTGTCCCCTGTTCCCCCATTCGGCACTACGATGCCGTTGGAAAATGTACAAGAGGGAGACTAGGAATGTTATTTGTAGGCTGCATGAAGTCCCATAGTTTTGCCATCGATGAGGATATTTGAATCTTATTGCAGAGCTGTACACGTATGTATTGTTTTAATGTTGTGAGCCACCCCAAGCCTGGCTATGGTCAGGGATAGGTGGGGTAGAAGTGTAGTAAAATGTAAATAAACAAACAAAGATTAACTGAAGTAGTCACTTTCTCTTTTGTTCTGCAGTTGCTGTAGAATCGTCTGTTCCCAAAGATAATTTCCACTCTTTTGTAGTGAAAGTGGAAGAGGAGCTTGCCCAGGACTCCAAGGAAGCCGAACTACCAGCAGGTAATTCTCCCCAGAGCCCCGCAAATATTCCCCATAGGCTTCATATGCTGGGAAATTTTTCTTTGTGCAATTCTTGAGTCTGACATGGGTTCATTTTAGTCTATAGAACATCTTTTCAGGGAGGGGTGTTCTTGAGATAGAAGCACCAAATATTCAGCATAGCTGCTGGTGACCCTTCCAACCTCCCAAGTTTGGTGAAGATTTGGTCAGGAGGTCCAATTTTACCTCCATTTGAGGGCCTATAAAATTGGACCCTCTGACCCAATCTTTACCAAATTTGGGGATCCTTCTAAAGATAGGGACCAGCAGCTATGCTGAAGATTTGGTATCTCTATCTTAAAAAACAGCTTTCTCCCCCGAGCCCCACAAAAATATTTCATAGACTAAAACGGATCTATGTCAGATCTAAGAATTGCACAGAGAAAAATTTGCTAGCATTTTCCTCTACTGAAGCCCTTAAGGAACCGTGAATCACACACACACACACACCCCGCTGAATTTTTTAAAAAATTTCGGGGTTCAGATTTTTTTGGCTCCAGTCAAATGGTGTTTTGGGGGTTTTTTGTTCTGGTATGTTGAAATGTATCCCCCAATCTCCACTGCATCCATCCAGTTCAGTACTTAGAGATCATGACATGTAACCAACCATCTGCAGGCATTGCTGAGTAGACCTTCCCCTTCTCTTTCTGCATTCCACTGGTCCCCCAACAGATTGTTCTGGGGGCTGTTTCATTGCAGGAACTGTGTGGCTTGTTACTCATTTTGTCAGAGTATGTGCAAGGGAAAGTCACTCTGTTCTTTAAGCTGCTTTCCCTCATCTTTTATTGCAACATTCAGCGACGGCTCGTATGACTGAATGAACCAACATAATTCTAGAGCTACAGGCCGAAGTTTAATTTCACCTGAGATAACCCCGAATACAGTGCCTTTCACTGGAGTTGGTTCACATATTCCATTTCCAATCTAAGGATTCAGGAATACATGAAGAAGGATATGTTAATGAGTGATCAGATACATTTAGTCAGTTATGTGAAATTAATCATGTCTGCCTTTTCTTTTTCGTCCCAGTGATAAAAGTTGAGGTTGCAAATGATGTTGATGCAAGACCTAATGGGAATCTTCTTTCAGTTCCTGATACAAGAGATGCTTTCAAGAACAAGCGTAAGGCCAAAAAGCAAGCAAAAATTTCAGTCACAAAGCGAGAAGCAAAATACTCCACTCACAAAGCACTCTCGGAGAAATGTGAAGACACTGTTTTGCACCTACCTGGCAAAACCAAACGACGGAACAGACTGACTTACCAACTACAGAAAAACTTCACAGGCAAAGCACCTTATAAATGTGAGGAATGCGGGAAAAGTTTCTGTCAGATGCCTTACCTCAAAATCATCAGCGAGCCACGCAGTGGAGAATCTTGTGGAGTGTGCTGAATGTGGTAAAACCATGTCTCGGCATGCAGATCTTGTCAAACATCAGAGAACCCACACAGGGGAGAAGCCGTATATATGTTCTCAGTGTGGAAGAAGTTTCTCTCAGTCATCAAATGTCATTAGACACCTGAGAACTCATACAGGAGAGAAACCTTACAAATGTACAGAGTGTGGGAAAAGCTTTAGTCAGAAGTCACATCTCCTTTCCCATCACAGAAGTCACAGTGGAGAGAAACCTTACTTGTGTGTTATGTGTGAGAAAAGATTCACTGAAAAAGAATCTCTCCGTCTTCACCAAAGAATCCACACAGGAGAGAAACCTTTCAAGTGCTTGGAGTGTGGGAAGAATTTTCGCCTTCTGTCCACCTTCATTACCCACAGGAGAATCCACACTGGAGAAAAGCCCTATCAGTGTTATGAATGCGGAAAGAACTTTGCTCATAAATCAGCTCTTACTGTGCACCACAGAATCCACACTGGGGAAAAGCCTTATAGATGTCCTGAATGTGGTAAATGCTTCAGTCAGAGTTCCTATGTTTCGATTCACAAGAAAATACATGGAAGAAGCACTTAAGTAGAACTCTAAATGTTGACTCCAATGTGCCCACTCCATGGCTGAGAATTCAGGAAGAAAACCGTTGCAAGGTTTCAGAGGGTGGACAAAGTCCTGCCATGGAAGCATTTTGGGAAACGTCTTAAGAGCCGATGAGAATCTTTCCTAATGCATATTTATGGAAACAGTATTGAAAGAAACGTAAATACTAAAAAATGTGAATAGTGGGGATAAGTTCCATTTGTATACATGCTTCATTAGTGATGTAATTGTCTGTTGTAGGTAGCACTTAGCAGAAACCAGTAGTGAGGGCTGGACTATTGAATAAGCTAATATTTGGATGGAGGGATGGGCTTGAGCAGGTAATTCAGCGTGTAAATCTGGATTTCAGAGCATAGTTCCTCTTCTGTTCTTTGAAACTCATCTTTGTGGAACCCAAGCACTTTGGCATATCTACAACCTTAAAAGGTTTAATGGTCTTTACTCCAGGGGACCTTAACAGATGTAGTGCTGGAAAATAAGGCTCTCTCACAGAAAATTCTTGGCACTCTTACTCAGTTCCAATACCCATAATTCTTTGAGGCAATCATGGCAAGTAAACTGGTGTAGAATCTCTATAACATTGTCGAAGGCTTTCACCGCTGCAGTCAACTGGCTGTTGTGGGTTTTTCAGAGTGTGTGGCCAAGGTCTGGTAGTTTTTGCTCCTAACTTTTCACTCACACCTATTGCTGGCATCTTCAGATGCACATCATGGTGAGATGTGTTTCTCTTCAAACACAACTCCAACACAATCACTCCACGTTGTGCCATGGAGTGAAAGACATCTTATTGTAACATGACACTGAAGATGCCAATCATAGATGCAGGCAAAACATTGGAAGCAAAGATTACCAGACCATGACCGCACAGCCTGGAAAACAACCAGTCTGTTTAACTGGTTGTGGTGGGTTTTCCGGGCTGTTTAACGTTTGTAGTATACATCTTTAGTGAATTAGAAATGCTATCCTCTGGGTGAAATGAACAAATGTTCATGAAATGTTCGGCTTTCTTCCTTGCCTGTCATGGGGCAGCTTGCTGACATTTTCTCCTTGTCTGAAGTGTCAGTATGCTGAACTGTGTCTCTAGAAGACCTCTCAACCTGGAATAAATACAGCTAAATAAATATGGCTATTTATTTAGCCGTATTTATCCAGAATAGCTTTCTGCCATTTAAACCTGAGGATCTATTTTGTTTCAGGTAGCCACTTGAAGTTAATTATCCATGCAGGGAAAAAGTAAGTTTGCTGCTCAGCCATTCTGCGTACACTTGCTGGAAAGTATGTCCTGTTGAAAGAAGTCGCATAATTGCTGAGTAAGTATATGGGCAGGATCAGGCTTTGCGGGCACAGTGCTGAGTGTAGGAATTTAGTTATTGGTTATATCATGCCCCCTAAAATATTTTACTAGAGTTCAAGTTGATGGGCCTTAATGCAGTTTACTGTTGAGTTCTGGTCTGGTGTAACGTCTTGTGTTCTGGACTTATCGTTCATTGCTGCTGTTATTAAAACCTTCTTCCCCCCCTTACAATGCCTTTATTTGTCTTCATAGGTATTTTTGATATTGTTTCTGTGCAGTTAGTCTTGTATTTAGTGAGCAAATTACTGGGGATATTCATGTTGATTAATATAAAGAAACCTGGATGCCGCTGCGCCTGACGCCTTGGCAGGAACCAGAAGAAAATTGATCCCGCAGAAGCAAGGAGCCGCGTAATAAAAGCTAACGTAAAATATAAACTCCAAACGAAGTTCATACTGAGAAAAGGTAAAACATGCATGCATTGAGGTATTCACTTCAGATCCATGTTGCCATCAAAAAGAGAGAGACGTTTAATTTAAATAATGTTACATAACAAATGACCAGCTAATCCAGTAGCATGTATGCAGTGGCGAAGCCACCAGGGGACCGGGGGTGCGCAATGCACCAGGCGTAATGCACAGTTTCAGATCGCATTAGAGTGGAAAAAATCCACAGGCCCTGCACGGCATGCCCCCGGTGGCGCCCCCCCTTTTGCGGTGCTTTCCTGGCACACACATTTACGGCACACATACCCACTTACTTTTAGGAATGGGCAGCCGGAGAAGAGCTACCACCTCGTTTTATGGGCCTGGTAGCAATTCCTACCATTTCCCAGGAGCTCCTGGGAAGTATAGTTCCCAAAAGAACCGAACAGCGCGAACGAAGGCAGGCTAAACCTGCTCCTTTCCTAAAAGTAAGTGAGATAAAGAAGATCTCTTGAGGGGAGTAGCAAAAAAACCAGAGTGTGCACCAAAGGCGGCACTCGGCTGCATACGCCACTCCTCAAAATAATGGCGCAGCTAAAGGATGGTCTGGCTTCCTAGCGGAAAACTGTAGATGGCAGGTCCACAAGGAGAGAGCAAGAGGACAAATGGCACAGGAAGAGGAGTCAGAGAAAAGTGTCCCTCATTCATTAAGAGATAACATACAAATATAGTGCTCAACGTATTGCTGAAGGCTTTCACGGCCGGAATCACTGGGGTGCTGTGTGGTTTCTGTGAGGCTGGCATCTTCAGAGGATCCACAGGAGAAACGTTAGGAGAGAATGCTGCTAGAACACGGCCATACAGCCCGGAAACCACACAGCACCCCACTATAGTGCTCCCTTCTCCCCCAGTGCCCGTCACCTTACTCCAACACAAACAAGGAGAGCCATTCTGTTGCTGAACATTTTGAGAGCCAAAGTGGGGTAGTCATCAGGTTTGGAAGGAGAAATAAAACGGTCACACCAGTCACAGGAGATTAAAAAAATAAAGCCAAGTCCAATGGCACAAAATGGGTATTTATTTTATTACTCAGATGAAATTCCCTACATGTCTCACCCAAGCAGCATCCTCAAGGGAATGTGTTAATCTTGAGGTCGCATCCTGTGGTTTCATGAGGATACCATGATGGTGCTTTCTGAGAGGCTGTCAATAAACTAATTTCCTCAGGAAGTCACTTGTGTCCCAAAATGAACTTGGGGTGATGCGGGCATACAGTCTGACGAGGAAGCTTGAATAACTGAACTCGCATACGGTACGTTGGGAGACAAATCTGCTGCAATCTAGAATAGAAGGGTCACCCCATTTGTCACCAGGAAGTCCTGGTTTTCAAGAAAGCTCGTATGATGAAATGTAGACTGTTTTCCTGCATATAGCATGTTATTACCTGTCTGCTGTATATATTTCCTTGCTCTGGCTGTATCAGTTTCTTCATATGTTATTCCATTCTCTTCACTGTTTTAACTCCTCATGTCTAATACTCTCTCCTTGGTTTCAGATGGCTGTAATCCTAGTCCTATTACATGGTTTAATAAATGTCTATTTATTGCTTTGATTTACATTGTGGAATCCACCTTGAGTCACTGTGAGAAAGGTGGATGATAAATAAAATAGATAAATGCCAGAATAAATGTTGTAAATCTTTAAAGCCACTGAACGTCTCTTCTGGTTTTGAGCCGAAGAAGAAGCTTCAGGTGCATGTCTAAGAAAACTAGCATAAAGGGAAACTAACCGTCATCATTGCAAATATCACTCTTCCACAGCTCAGGCGGCAGAGCTGGGAATCAAACCCGGTTCCTCCAGATTAGATACACGAGCTCTTAACCTCCTACGCCACTGGTTTTTATAAGCCACCAGCTTTGTTTGCTGTCCTCCTCATGATGAGATACCGCAGAACTGAACATGTGATGAGATGGTTCATTGGGCCACGCTTACACATCACCGCATAGAGATAAGTACTCCTCTATAGAAACTCCTCCAAATGTCATATGAGATACAGAGGTAGTCCCAGTGGCCGTAGAATTAGAGTCTGCTCCCGAAGTGATCATTTATGGTTTCTTTGCCTTAGACCACTAGAGAGCTTCCTGCAATTATCTTTTAAAAAAGGTGGATTTATTGACGTATGCTTTCCAATTACACCAGTTAAGAATGAGTCCATTTCCGCTATTTTCTCGCCTAACAAGAAACTCCTCTATACTTTCTAAGGATGAAACGGAGGAGGGAGACATTCGTAGCCTGTCCTGAACTCTTTCTCCACACAGTACATAGCTAAATTGTGGAATTCCTTGCCTCAGGATGTGGTGACGGCTGCCAACTTGGATGGCTTTAAGAGGGGAGCAGATGTGTTCGCAAAGGATCCATGCCTACTAATCAAAGTGGATACTAGTCATGATGTGCGCCTATTCTCTCCAGTACCAGAGGGACAGAACTATTAGGTGGTGTGGAACCACCAGACTGTCAGGTGGTGTGGAACACAGGTAGAATAATGGTGCTGCAGTTGTCTTGCGTGTGGGTTTCCTAGAGGCACCTGGTTGGCTCCTATGTGAACAGACTGATGGACCTGATGGGCCTTGGACTGATCCAGCAAGGATTTTCTTGTGTTCTGAAGGTGGGATATGCTCGTGACAGGTAGCTAGATAACAACAGGTAAAATATTTAACTGAAATGTCTTTCATATCGGAATTTTGAAACGTAGGAAGCTGCCCATTGACCTGCCACAGAGCAAATGCCATCTCTGGACACACACCCCCAATAAGAAAATTTCTAATGCATATTTGAGTAAATTGCTGAGCAGTTTCGCAGAAAGAGCATAAACTGAAAGTTGGGCAGCAATGGTTTCAGAACTGTTATTGCTTTCCTGGTGGCCAGCGGTCGCTATTTATTTATTTATGTACCTTTTAATTTTAAGTTTTACATTTCTATAGCCCTTCGAAGGAGAAACTCAGGAAGTGATATCCATCATAGCATATAAACAATTAAAATCCAGATTCACCCCTGATCCCAGTTAAAACCATATACACTGGAATTGTCAGAATTCAAAGTTAGAGATGGCTGATTAAAATTGACACATACCCCATTCCTATCCCACTTGGGAGGGCCAGTTTTTTCCACAGAAGTGAGATGTTATCCCGGCTGTGCGAAATGCCTGTGAACAAGGTCCGTTTTACAGGCCCTCTGGAAACTCTGTATGTCCCTTGAAGTCCCTGAGTCACCTGGGAGCCTGTTCCACCAGGTAGAAGTGCCAGGGCAGCCAAAGCCCTGAAAGCCCTTGTGGAAAATAGCAGGATCGCCTAAGAGACCCAGGGATCCACCAAGACAGTCCGCCTCACGAAGGGCGGAGGAGGAGGCTAGCAAAGGGGAATGCATAAGGGAGAGAGAGAGAGAGCCGAGTCCACGTAAAAAATTATGCTGGTCAAAGGCCGCGAATAGCTTTAAAGGTCAAAACCAGAACCTTAAACATGACCCGGTACTCGATCGGCAGCCAGTGTAGTTGGTACTTATCTGTATGGGCATATAATATACAAATTTAATGTACCATCTGAGAAGATGAATGGGTTTTTTCCCTGTCCAGTGAAGGCAATGCTGGCTTTGGATGGGAACAAGGGAAAAGGTACCAACATGGGTCAGACCTGCAAAAAAATACACAACTTCTTATTGATTTGCTGTGTAAATGTGGTTTGGTTGTACTCTTTCCAAAAAGATAGTATTGAATCAGGCTTGCAAAAGATCACAGCAAAATGGAAAAGCCTGGAAAATTGACAAGAAGATGCTCCCAAAAGCTGCAATAAAGAAGCCAAGATCCAAGGATCTCTACAGAAAAACTCTGGAGAGCAGCAGCCAGTCTGAGTAGACAATACTGACCTTGATGAACCAAAAAGTTCTGATTCAATATCAAAGACTGAATTCAAACTAGAGGAAGAGGAGGAATTCACAGGGGAGCAAAGTGATTTTCTCCTTTCTTTGGGCTGCCAATGGAAAGGTTTACGAATTCCCTGATAAAGTAACACAGATATCTAGAACCTTGAAATTAGTTCTCAGCAGCCCACAATGCCGTGACCCTTTAATCACAGTTCCCTCATGTTGCTAGGTGACCCCCAAGCCTAACATTTATCCATTTTACAGAATCTAAAGAGGCACTAGTGCAGAGAGTCTTAAAGGCGACCCCTGTAGAAAGTGGATTTTGACTGAGAATTAGCGACCCACAGGTTGAGAACCGCTGATCTAGAATTTCCTAGCCTGAGCATCTTTTAATGTCTGAGCATCTGGAACAAAAAAACTTGTTTCCCTCCACTTTCTATTTCTTGGTTTTAGTTGTTTCCATTTTAGAAGCTTTTGCTGACTTACAGTGACAACTTTCATCTTCAGTTTACCTTTTCCCCTCTTTACATGCCCTCCCAAGGTTACAAATTAAGGTGCCCCCTCCCCCCTGAACTTCCAGGATCACTGAAGCATCAATACCACTGATTTATAGACTACTGAACCAGCACGCTGGCTAGTTTGGGATGGGTGGGGATTTGTACACTATTAATATGTTTATTTTGGGGGCTCCAACAGACTTATTTTTTTACAAGAGTTTGGACCCTGCTTTTCTCTCCCTATGAAGAGTTTCAAAGCAGTTTACAAACTCCTCTCCCTTCCTCTCCCAACAGACATCTTGTGGGGTAAGTGGGACTGAGAGAGTTCTGAGAGAACCATGACTGGCCCAAAGTCACCCAGCAGGCTTCATATGCAAGAGTGGGGAAACAAACCCAGTCCACCAGATAAGAGTCCGCCACTCATATGGAGATGTGGAGAATCAAACCCGATTCTGCAGATTAGAGTCCACCGCTCTTAACCACTACACAATGCTAGCTCCCCAGAAATGTTCTTACTCTAAAAGTAGCTCTGGTTCTTAAAATAGCTGACATACCATGCTTGAAAAAGTCTTCATTGCTGCTTCTGTCATGAGGCCTGGCTTAATTTGGGAAGAGACTGGGATACAAAATCAAATAAGCTAAACCTTAAAGGAGACATCACTTAAAAGAAAGAAAGGAAGTCAGTGCTCCGAATGGGACAATTCATCCACTGATACCACATCATGCCCACACATGTACATTGCCTCAGTCCATTCTTGGAGCTGAAGATTAGTTTTAAAAATTCATAGAGCAGTGGACCATCAATGGATACTAGGCACGGTGACTAAAGGGTACCTCCAAAGCTAGGATGGAACCACAAGAAAGGGACTAATGTCTCTCGTTGGGCTCTTGGTAAACATCTCATAAGCAAGTCACATAGGTAATGGCTCCTTTAGAAAACACATCCTGCTCCTCAAAAGCCCTCCTCCCAAGTAGCAGCCATTTTACCCAGAACAGATGTAGAAATAATGCAGCCTGTGAGGGATAGCAGAGGGAATTAGATGTGGCCCTTCCACCCCTTGGTTGTTTGCACATTTTAATTAGCATGACTACTTCTGGTTTACCTTTCCATTCAAATGAATGCCTGAAGTGACATAAAAATGTATTATAATCTCTACAATAGGTGACATGAGCTGATCGTTAAAAATCGAAAAAGGCTTGACCAAATCTTATCACTACAATCAATTTAGTTTTTTAACAAATAAAAATTGAAATCCAGTGTTCTGTACAGCAGAAATTCTTGCTCTTTTAAACCCTATTTTTTGAGGGAGGGCTGACATATTCTGGCCTTCACGTAATTGTATTTTCCTCAGTTTACCTGAAGCAGAGAAGTCCCTGAAGGAGTCTTTGTAACAACTGCCCTTGGTAGGAACATGTGTTTTTCTGAAGTATTTTATACTGTTTTACCTCAGTCACACTTACAACAACCTTGGAAGGCAGGCTAGCATTATTACCATTCCTATATTACAAATGAGGGAACTGAAGCAAGGATGAAAAGCTATGAACTATATTTTTTCAGCAAAGGGAAGACCGCAACCTTGAAAGGCTTGATTCATACCTTGAAGCAAACAAGGGTCAGTTTTCACATCATTTCCAAAGCTGTAATTCTACAGATCAGTGTCAATTTTTCAGTGAAAAACTAGGACAGCAAAAAGATTTCTAATAATCTGGCCTATGCATTGCCATGTCTCAGTTGCAGGTCCAAAGTGGCAGATTCCTTTTTCCTTTTTCAGAGCTCTATCACCACATTCCCAATTTAGATTGAGATGGTGACAGATCTTTCTTATCTACTTATTTTTTTAACTTGTACCCCACCTTACTCTCCAATAGGGGCCCCTAAAATGGCTAACAACGTAATTATCCCTGCCCGTTTTGTCCTCACAACAACTTTGTGAGGTACATGGTTTTGTTGAGAGAATGTGACTGGCTCACAACAACTTTGTGAGGTAAATGGTTTTGTTGAGAGAATGTGACTGGCTCACAACAACTTTGTGAGGTAAATGGTTTTGTTGAGAGAATGTGACTGGCTCACAACAACTTTGTGAGGTAAATGGTTTTGTTGAGAGAATGTGACTGGCTCCACAACAGCATGAGGAGGTACATGGTTTTGTTGAGAGAATGTGACTGGCTCACAACAACTTTGTGAGGTAAATGGTTTTGTTGAGAGAATGTGACTGGCTCACAACAACTTTGTGAGGTAAATGGTTTTGTTGAGAGAATGTGACTGGCTCACAACAACTTTGTGAGGTACATGGTTTTGTTGAGAGAATGTGACTGGCTCACAACAACTTTGTGAGGTACATGGTTTTGTTGAGAGAATGTGACTGGCTCACAACAACTTTGTGAGGTAAATGGTTTTGTTGAGAGAATGTGACTGGCTCACAACAACTTTGTGAGGTACATGGTTTTGTTGAGAGAATGTGACTGGCTCACAACAACTTTGTGAGGTAAATGGTTTTGTTGAGAGAATGTGACTGGCTCAAGATCACCCAGCAAGTTTCCATGGTAGAGTGGGCATTCAGACTTGGAATTTCCCAGATCCTAGCCCCACAGCATAGACACTGCACTATACTTTGTTTAAGCTCAGGTCTGTCTTGCTCACGAAGGTGATCTTATATTGAGATCAAAAGCGACTCATTAAAGGGGTGTGTGTGTGTGTGTGTATGTGTGTGTGTGTGTGTGTGAGATAAGGGCTATGGCTCAAAGGTAGAGCCTCTGCCTGGTGTGTAGGAGGTCCCAAGTTCAATTCACAGCATCTCCAGTTAAAAGGATCAGGCAGTGGGGGTTGTAAGAAACCTCGACCTGAGACTCTGGAGTTCTGCTGCCAGTCAGAGAAGACCCTCCAGACCTTGATAGGCCAAGAGATCTGACTTGGTAAAAAGCAGCTTCATATGTTTGGTTCTGGTGGGTTTTCCAGGCTGTGTGGCCGTGGTCTGGTGGATCTTGTTCCTAATGTTTCAACTGCATCTGTGGCTGGCATCTTCAGAGGTGTATCACAGAGGGAAGTCTGTTACATATGTGTTCATATATAGCTTCATATGTGTTCATCCACATACATGCATTTGCACAGCTCCCCATAGTAATGGAGAACAATGAATGGCATGGAACTCCTTGCCTGGAATACTAGTTTAAAAGGATCTTCCATATAGTTTAGGGATCTTCCTTTTCCATGAATGCCAATTATGCTGGGAGGGGCAGGAACAACAAAGAAAGGTCTCAGCTTCCATTCCCTGCTTGGCCAAGTACATAGAATCATAGAGTTGGAAGAGAACACAAGGGCCATCAAGTCCAACCCCCTGCCATGCAGGAACACACAATCAAAACACTCCCGACATATGCTCATCCAGCTCTGTTTAAAAACCTCTAAAGAAGGAGACTCCACCACTCTCCGAGGCAAGGATTTTGGACAAGATGGACCACTGGTTCAGCTCTAGCAGGGCTCCTCTTAGATCATGTTCTCACATTCCTGTGTGCAAAAGGCCAAACATTTCCTTCACCATAGTGCTTCCACATGGGACAGAGGCTGAATCTCCTTCTATATACACTGTAGTGACAATCCATAGCAGGAACAGCATGTGGGAAGAGGAGAAAGTGTGCTAATCATATATGACAGAAGCCGAGTCCACTCTATAATCCAGGGTCTGAGATTTCTGTCCTGTGGAAATTGATCCTGATGCACCTCATAGATGCAGCACTGTCTCTCTTATTTTTAATTTCATTCTCCCTTCATGGAATTCAACACACTGTGTGTGTTTTTCTCCACTGGTATTTCATCTTCAGAGCAACTGTATGAGATACATGGAATTGAAATGAATTGACTGGATCAAGGTCATCCAATTCTTCATGGTTGACTGGGGATTTGAACCCAGATCTCCCTGCTCTTAATCCTACACTCTAACCACTAAACCTGACTAATTCTTTCTTCTCACTTCATGCAAGAATTTCTTGCATTATCTCATTTGCACAATTTGAATCCCCGCGCGGATTTTTTTCGCATCATACAGAAGCATCCCTTACCCTCTGAGTATTTAAAAGATGACTTCTCTTGTGTTTGATACATGCTGAGTTCAGTTTAAAGTTTTTGCCACAGTCAGAGCACTTGTAGGGTTTCTCTCTTGTGTGGGTTCTCTGATGTGCTGTGAGGTAGGCTTTCCTGATTAGAGGAAACCATACTTGCTTAAGAGCAAAGACTTGTTTTAGGTGCTTCTCCCTGGTATGGGTTCTTTTGTGAACAATAAGGTGAGATCTCTGGCTGAAACTCTTCTTACAGTCTGAGCATTTGTAGGGCTTCTCTCCTGTATGGGTCCTCTCGTGTTTAGAGAGGCTTGAACTCAGGAGGAAGCTCTTCCCACATTCCGAGCATTCATGCAGTTTTTCTCCCGTATGGATTTTCTGATGCCTGTTAAGGTCAGGTCCCCTCCGGAAGCTTTTCCCACAATCCGAACACTTGTAAGGTTTGACTCCTGCGTGGATTCCTTGGTGTGAAGCAAGGTGGGAACGCCGATGGAAAGATTTCCCGCAGTCCAAGCAGTCGAACAATTTCGCCACTCTGTGGGTTCTCTTGTGTTTGTGAAGGCAGGATTGCCGGCTGAAGATTTTACCACAGTCTGAACATTTTTGGGGTTTCACGCCCAGGTGGGTTCTCTTATGCTTAAGGAGGAGAACACTTTGACTAAAGAGTTTCCCACATTTGTTACATGCCTTTTGCCTCCCACTCTTAATGATTCTCTTCTGGACAGTGGTTTTCCTGACATCCTGACAGCCATTCTGAGGGGGAACGGGCTTTTCCTCTTTGGACTTTGTTTTGTTTTGTTGCTGTCTCGTTGATCTGCGTTGATGCACAGTCAAATCCGCTCCCTCATGACTCTGGAGAGGTAAGTCCTTTGCGCTTCCGAAAGAAGTCCCATGAGGTATTTCTTGCTCAGAATTGTCCAGTAGTAAATTATTCTCCATTCTGTTTGTATTTCCTTCAGCAACATGGGCTGGAATAAAGGAGGAGGGAGAGACATATAAGTTTTGATTCTGCTTTCTCCATTCTACAGTCCTGTGGGTTGAAGCACTCAGCCCACCGCGCTTGGGGTTCCCTGAGAAGATTTGCTGTCCTACAGCTTTGAGGATTTATTCCTATTTTATCTGCCCATGGGGAGTTAGGATTCCCTTCTCCATTTTATCCTCTCAACCTTATGAGGCGGACTTCTGTTGTAACTGTTTCTGAATCTGCTGTGAGTCCCGTCAAACCACAACACAGCACTCCCACTGACTTTGAAACAAAATTCTCAGCCATGTGGAGGCCCTGTTTGGATGGAGACAACAGTGGGTGAGGAGAGAGGACTTAAACTCTTCCTCCCTGCACCATTTTCTTCCACCCGAAACCATCCCAAGGAACCATTATTTGCTCCATTCAGGCAAACTGTGTATACTGCTAAGCCTACGTGTAAGATTTCCCAGTGAAACTACCAGACTTTCTGGGTCCATTTCAAGTTGGGAAGATAGCATGGGGGGGGGGGGGAACGGGACGACCATACATCGTGGTTCAAATCCAAACTGTGCCCCCCCCACACACACATACAGCTGAGAAATTTCAACATGGCAGCCCCATGATTCAGCGCGTGAATGTAAGGTAAGGGGATTTCCTGAGTTAAAGTTTCAAAAGAATTACCCATTAAAATTTACATTTCCATCCCACATAAAGAAGAGTGATAAGTTTTACTTATAGGAGCAATTTCAGGTCAACAAAACAGTGTGAGGAGAAGAAAAATAGTTTGGATTTATATCCCCCCTTTCTCTCCTGCAGGGGACTCAAAGGGGCTGACAATCTCCTTGCCCTTCCCCCCCTCACAACAAACACCCTGTGAGTTAGGTGGGGCTGAGAGAGCTCTGAGAAGCTGTGACTAGCCCAAGGTCACCCAGCTGGCGTGTGTGGGAGTGCACAGGCTAATCTGAATTCCCCAGAGAAGCCTCCACAGCTCAGGCAACAGAGCTGGGAATCAAACCCGGTTCCTCCAGATTAGATACATGAGCTCTTAACCTCCTACGCCACTGCTGCTCCTGCAAGAAAAATCAGGTTCCTGAGAATCAAGTTTCACAAATAGCTGTGAGCACCCAACACATAACTCCCCCAGGCACATTTGGTTTGACAGGAACCACAGTTGGTCTGGGGAGGACATGGAAACAGTATAGCAAGTAGTTAAACTTGCAGGTAGGGAGCTTGGAAGGAATAGTCCTCTGATTAGACAGCACCGGGTAATACAGGACAATAGTTTCTCCCACCTGTATTGGTGACGTCACAATGATTCCTCTTGTCAGAACACGGAACCAGGAAGCTTGCCCCTGCCCCTTCATCTATCCAGGGTACCCCATCAGACTTGGCGAGGGAAAGCACTGTTGCCAGAGAGAAATAAGAGGGTGGAGGAATGTTAATTTCAGTAGTTGCATGTTGCATAGCCATCCTACTGGATTTCCCAGCCAAAGTCATATGCAACAGGCCAGTATAAGTCCACAGATCATCTTCCTTAGTGTGGACTTGTGTGTACACAAGTCTGTCTGTGGAGATAGGGGGATAGGAATTGAAGAGCATATCAAGCATACTGAGGACCAAAATAGACCAGACAGCCACCTTGGGACAAATTTCTGGCCACCGACACCATTTGAGGAGAATTTTGCCATCTTGAAATTGCTGTTGCGGATGGCACTGTGAAAAACCTCCCCATGTCCTTTAAAGTGCATAAACAGCTGTGGGAGGGGGGGTTGGCTTGATATGTCAAAAGGCTCAGAAGAGGGAAGCAAGATCGCCCATTGCTGTCCTACTGTGTGCCCAATCAGGATCGGTCTGACAGAAAATTTAAAAATGGCTAAATACTCCTTTAAAATGGCATCGGTGGCCATGTGTTGACCACTGGCTGCCGTCTCATCTAGTTTGGCCCTGAATTTGTGGCACCCTCACATGAGAATGCGCTGTCCAGGGCTGGATGTATTTTGGTGCAACATGTAATAAATAATCTGTGTCTATCATATGTTTATATCATAGGTTTATGATATGTATTTGTAGACCATCTTTTCACAGTGCCCAAGGAAGCTGACAGAGCTGGCATCTCTAATGATTACCCTCCCCATACTCCTCCTTCAATTGTCACAGATGCCTAATATAGCACAAATGCCTAACCTCACAGGCATGGCCTTCCTGATCTTTCTTCTCTTACCTCTCTAGCTCTCAGAGCCAAACTACTTGTTGAGGTTTCATAAAAGTTGGGACCATTTTCCTATGTCAAAATAGTGCTTGGGGGGATTAATTCAGCAAAAATAGGAAGATGGTGTGGAGGAACAGACAGTAGTAGCCCTTCCTCCCCTCACTAGAGTATCCTGACCCAGATTGGGCTCATTTTAAAAGGCATTCACCACAACTGCTGTGTGGCTGTAGAAAACCCGGACCCAACTTGTTAAAAACCTGAACAAGCAGTTCAGGCTTTCATATTCCTGATATAACTCTGTCCACAATTTTTGGTGGGAAAGGTTGTGCGGGCTGTGAAATGGAATCAGTGAAAGCTCCTCCGAAGGGAGTTTTGACCTTGAAAGATCATATGGGACCGCCTCTCCCAATAAAACCCCCAAAGGCATTAGGCTCAATGGGAAATAACTTGTTGGTTCCTAGCCCTAGAAGCACCTGGCTGTCCTCGACCAGAGCCAGAGCATTTTCGGCCCTGGGCCTGGGTGCAACACTCTTTCAGTGGAGGCCTGGGCCCTGAGGGATTTGGCTCAGTTCCAAAGGGCCTGCAAGATGGATCTGTTCCACCAGGCCTATAGTTGAGGCAGCGACAGTTACATCCCTCCTGGCCTCCTACCCTTATCAATCTTTCTTTCTTTTACCCATTGCCATATCCTTATACACTGGCTGGTTTGAGTTGATTCTCTCCTTTTGTACCCCTTCCTTGGTTGGTTACCCAGATGGTGAGACAAACTGGAGTTGGAAATTGGGCATCACTGCATATTTTAACTGCTTACTGTTGTGATTTTAAACCAAGTATGAAATATTCTGATTGTATACATTTTTTAAGTTGTTAGCTGCCCAGAGCCCAACCTTCTTTGGGGAAGGGTGGAATAAATAAGTAAAACCTTGAAACTCTTGTTGGTCTCTAAGGTGCTACTGGGCTCAAATCCAGCTGTTCTACTTCAGACCACCCTCTGAAACAATCTTCAATTCTCATGAAGAAGAAGAGTTTAGATCAGGGGTCCCAAAACTTTTTAAACAGGGGGCCAGTTCACTGTCCCTCAGACTGTTGGAGGGCCGGACTAAAAAAAACTATGAACAAATTCCTATGCACAAATGATTGTAAAATGTTTGATTTCACCTTTCAGCCTTTCTGTCATGGTCTATTTTTAGAACAGTGACCAAAGTATGTCAAAAGAGTTATGGGGTGGAGGCTCCCAAATATTGTTATTTAGGGGAGGCTGTGGAGATACCTTCCCTGTAAAAAAAAAAAAAGCTAGAACTTTCCCAATGCAGAACATTCCATCTAACTTAGGATCCCAGAGTATCTTCCTGGGTTTCTTTTTTCCTCCTAGCAGCCAGACTGAGCGATTCAGCCAGCCCTGGCTACGTGCACATGCCAATGGGAGTGAGTGAACCAAAAGAAAGCCTAAAGAGAGCAACACATGGAGTGACAGCTGAGAGGAGAGCTGAGGAGCAAGGCGTTTGCCACATGTAAGGTTTCCAACTCTGGGTCAGAAATTCATGGAATTTAGGGGTGCCATCAATGTAGCTTTCCACAATCCAGCTTAGCCCCGTTGGGGCCGAGTTCCTCCTCTCCCTCCCGGAAGGCCCCCACTGCACATGAATGGAGCAATCGCCGCCATGCCTGGCGGGCCGGATAAATGCCTTCAGGGGGCCACATTTGGCCCCCGGGCCGTAGTTTGGGGACCCCTGGTTTAGATGTATATCCCGCCATTATCTCCTGTAAAGAGTCTCTAAGCAATTTACAAACTCCTTCTCTCCCCTGGTCCACAACAGGCACTTTGTGAGGTAAATGGGGCTGAGGAAGTTGGGACAGATCTGTGACTAGCCCAAGGTCACACAACAGGCGTAGGAGGTTAGGAGCTCGTGTATCTAATCTGGAGGAACCGGGTTTGATTCCCAGCTCTGCCGCCTGAGCTGTGGAGGCTTATCTGGGGAATTCAGATTAGCCTGTGCACTCCCACACGCTAAGGTGGCCATGCCCAGAGCTCAGATCTGACAGTTTCTCGGAGACTTCCTCATCAGCCCCACCTACACCTCCCACAAGAGGAAAAAAGAGCAAAGGAGATTGTCAGCCCTTTTGAGTCTCCTGCAGGAGAGAAAGAGGGGATGTCAAAATCTAAACTCTTCTCTCCTCTTCTTCTTCTTCTTAAGCTAGCTAGCCTAGCTAGCTTCTTCTTCTTCTTCTTCTTCTTCTTCTTCTTCTTCTTCTTCTTCTTCTTCTTCTTCTTCTTCTTCTTCTTCTTCTTGATGTGGAGTAGTGGGGGGCTCAAATCCAGTGTCCAAGGTTAAGTCTGCCACTCTCGAGCCACTACTTGTGCTGGGTCTCCTAGCTAGAGTCACAGAGTGCCACCAGGTGGTAAGAACAATTGGTAGGTGCACTGCTTGAGCCTTACCCCATCCCTCAAACCCAAAGGAAAGTAGTCCTTACCCACAGAGGTGACATTTTCATAATTCTCCTGCATAATGTCCCTGTGCAAAGCTTTCTGGTGAGGGTCCAGGAGAGCCCATTCCTCCTCAGTGAAATGGACAGCCACCTCCTCAAAGGTCACGAGCCCCTAAAAACACCACAGAACCCCGTTCAGAAGGAAAGGGACAAAAATGAGGCCTCGGTTTGGACTTACGATCCTGTTATTTCTTCAGCAGAAAAAAACAAGCCCTATTTAAACACGGCACTGCATTGCAAACTTTAGAGCAAGGTACAGAAGAAAGGAGAAATGAAATGTATGCCTCCTAGGTGGCTGCAGAGTGTTTCCACAGTGTAACTGAGAACTTCCATGTTGCTTAAGGAATGGAGTGGAGGGAAGATATTTAACTACTGTTTTTTATTAGACACAAAGAAGTGTCAAGGAGAGTGAAATTGATCACAGGAGTGAAAGGAGGAAGGGGGCAGCTTAATTTTGTCCCAGTCATTCACTGTTTCAGTCTAAATCAACCTCCCTCAAATTGCTTCTCTATGACCGCCTCCTACTGTCATTTCTGGCATCGGTTCAAAAATATATTGAAATTTTAAAAAGAATTGAAGGACATCACTGCAAGACAGACACAAATCAAAAAGCTGGAAGCCTTAGGAATGATATATGTTACAGCTGCTAGCAGGATGTTTCAAGTTAATATCTTGGCCAATTGGCCATGCTGGCAGGGAATGATGGGAATTGTAGTCCATGAACATCTGGAGTGCCATAGGTTTGCCACCATGGCCTTCCACCTCTCACCTTTCACCCCAATTGGCCATGCTTTCACCAATTGGCCACCAAATTGGCCACCTTTCACCATGGCCTTCCACCTCTAACCTTTCACCCCAATTGGCCATGCTGGCAGGGAATGATGGGAATTGTAGTCCATTATCCCTAGGAGGCGCCATACCAGAGTTGAAAATGCTTTGGAGGCCTGATTCCGAAATTAGATATCTCCAAAAGAACTCGTTGCAAGTTTTCACATTCCACAGACACTGAAGGCAAATTCCTTTGCCTGAAAAAGAACTAAACAAACAGAAAAACCAGCCTCTCTGCTATGGAAAAAAGGAAGAGCCAGACATTCAACCAGAAAACATGAAAATGGCTCAACTTTCATCCTCAGAAAGGACTCCTTGATCCCCTTGAGGTCCCAGGACTCCAGTGTGAGAAGTGCTAATTTGTTGAACTGGAAGAAAGGCGCTCTTTTGACAATGATATCTCCAAAGAAGGGAAAGACCTTCTGCTTTATCACGTATCCACGGTGACAGGGCAAGACCACAAAACTTGGACTGATCCAAAAGAGCCACCCCCACAGTCCCCTTCTCTCTCCCCTTTCCAAAAGAGTCACCCCTTTCAAACTCCCTTACCGGGTCCAGGTCTAATGCAGCCATTTCCCTTCCATGTCTTCGGCAACATTGGAGGAATCTTGAGTAGAAGGACGACTTTCCTTGGTAGCCTGGGACTGAGAGAGTTTTATAAAGCATTTCTTTGTTAGCTGTGATGAGTTAACCGACCTTGTGAAACACTTTGTGGGGCAATAATTATCCTTAATTCTTGCTGACATCAAACTTTTCATTTTGTTACCAGCTTTTATGTCCATCGTCCTGCTGTTGTATTTAATAAATAATAAGAAATATGTGGCTTGGCTGTAAGGAATCTGTCTCCACAGAAGTGACCTTGACAGACCTCAATAGTCACAGTCCATATAAATCCATAGGTGGGGCAGGTAGGTAGGTAATATTTATATGTTCTTACCAGATAAGAAAGTGGGACTTAAGTCATTCCCCAGCTCCATTTGTATAATTTCTAGAAGAGAAAGGCAAGGGAAAGTAAGAATCCAGGTCCTGCATATTGTATACACAATATAACCCTCTTTTGGAACTAGTTTAATGCTTTCTAAATCTGTTAACTTTATAACATGTAATGATTTTACAAAGCAGAGCTGCAGTGGTGTAGTGGTTAAGAGTAGGTGTACAGATTAGAGTACACCTACTCTTAACCACTACGCCACTGCTGCTCTGCTTTATAAAATCTAGGTGAAAAGAACTGGGTTTGATTCCCCGCTCTGCCGCCTGAGCTGTGGAGGCTTATCTGGGGAATTCAGATTAGCCTGTACACTCCCTCACACGCCAGCTGGGTGACCTTGGGCTAGTCACAGCTTCTTGGAGCTCTCTCAGCCCCACCTACCTCACAGGTTGTTTGTTGTGAGGGGGGAAGGGCAAGGAGATTGTCAGCCCCTTTGAGTCTCCTATGGGAGAGAAAGGGGGGATATAAATCCAACTCTTCTTCTCCCAAGATTATTGGAATGAGCTAAATAAGGGCTTTGTATGGCTTTACTTCCCAGATTACTTTCAAACCTATTCTAGCAACCACAACTTTTGCAAAGATTCATCTGCTGGATTAGACCGTTACCCCTTCCAGTCCAGCATCCTGGTTTCCAACCATGACCATCAAATGCCCCCAAAGCAAGAATAGCCCCCGCCCACCTGCCTTCCAACATCTGCTTGTGAGAGGTATACCACCTCTAAATTTATCCAACACAGCCAGTAGCTTTTGTCAGATCCCTACTCCACCAATAAAGTCTGTCAGCAAGGGTAGCCAACTCCAGGTTGGGAAATTCCTGGAGATCTGGGGATAGACCCTGGGGCGGGCAGGATTTGGGGAGCAGAAGGACCTCAGTGGGGTATAAGAACATAAGAACTAGCCTGCTGGATCAGACCAGAGTCCATCTAGTCCAGCACTCTGCTACTCGCAGTGGCCCACCAGGTGCCTTTGGGAGCTCACGTGCAGGATGTGAAAGCAATGGCCTTCTGCTGCTGCTGCTCCCGAGCACCTGGTCTGCTAAAGCATTTGCAATCTGAGATCAAGGAGGATCAAAAGGTTATTTGTATTATAGATCGACCTTCTCCTCCGCTAAAATCTATCCCATTTGTACCCCGAAAGTTATCCAGGTTAGTGGCCATCACCACCTCCTGTGGCAGCATATTCCAAACACCAATCACACGTTGCGTGAAGAAGTGTTTCCTTTTATTAGTCCTAATTCTTCCCCCCAGCATTTTCAATGAATGCCCCCTGGTTCTAGTATAATGCCACAGAGTCCCTCCAGAGCAGCCATTTTCTTCTTTCATCTGGAGATCAGTTGCAATTCCAGGAGATCTCCAGGTTGCACCTGGAGGTGGGCAACCCCACTCTCATTTGAGGAATTTTTGGAAATATCACTGGTAGGGTTTCCACACTGTTGGATACGGCATTCTCCAAAATCAAGTCATAGATTCATAGAGTCATAGAGTTGGAAGAGACCCCCAAGGGTCATCAGATCCAACTCCCTGCAATGTAGGAACACATAATCAACACACTCCTGACAGATGGCCACCCAGCCTCTCTTTAAAAACCTGCAAAGAAGGAGACTCCACCACACTCCAAGGTAGTGCATTCCACTGTCGAACAGCCCTTACTATCAGGAAGTTTTCCATGATGTTTAGCTAGAATCTCTTTTCCTTAACCTTGAACCCATTACTCCTGGTTCCAGTCTCTGGAGCAGCAGAAAACAAGCTTGCTCCCTCACCAACATGACATCCCTTCAGATAACTAAATATGGCTATCATGTCACCTCTTAACCTTCTCTTCACCAAACATACCAGCTCCCTAAGTCTCTCCTCGTAGGGCATGGTTTTCAGATCTTTCCTCTGAACCCATTCCAGCTTGTCAATATCCTTCCTGAATTGCGGTGCCCAGAATTGTACACAATATTCCAGGTGAGGTGTCCTAACCAATGCAGAATAGAGAGGTACAACGAATTTAGGTAGAACTAGAATTCTACTGAGATTCATTCATTCATTTCATTTCTTTTCCCCTTCCTCCACAGAGTGTCCTGCATCTTTAGATTCAACTTCCTGATGACAGAACTCACCTTTAAATGCCGACAGCACGTCTTGTGTGATAATCCTTTTCTGAGAGAAATGCTTTATCCTCTTTTCGAGCTCGACTAGACCCATTGCAGGATTAGGGAATACCCCATTGTTCCTGATGAAGAAAGAGAGGGGAAGGTAAGAATGTGTCCCGCTTATCTGTTAAAATATTTATACCCAGCCCAGTCCATCATGGGCCCCATTCTGACACATCTCTAGGCTGATTCTGTTCGAATGTTCTTCCTTCACCTTCCCTCCCAAACCAGAAGAGGTTGTTGTTGTCTTTAATATTGCATACAGAACATTATCATCCAAGCATTCACCTTCCGGACTTTCACCTGCTACTTTGGTCTACTGGTTTTTGTGCTGCTGTTATTGTTATGGTTGTTGTTGTTGTTGCTATTGATATTGCTAGGTCTGATATGTCAAATCGCCATCGTTAAATCTAAACTTGATTGTGTTATCATTATATCTATTTTATTGATATCTAAATTGTTTATTGCTTATAGAATATCACTGTGATGCATTATTATGCTGTTGATATTGTTGTATTACAGCGATGGCGAACCTTTTCGAGACCGAGTGCCCAAATTGCAACCCAAAACCCACTTATTTATCGCAAAGTGCCAACACGGCAATTTAACCTGAATACTGAGGTTTTCATTTAGAAAAAACTGTTGGCTCCGATGCATGTGTTACTCAGGAGTAAGCTTGGTGGTGGTGGGTGACTTTGCTTTGAAGCAACCGTGCAACTCTTCCAACGGGTGAATCACGACCCTAGGGGGGTTTACTCAGAAGCAAGCCCCATTGCCAGCAACCGAGCTTACTCCAAGGTGAAGGATCACGCTTTAGTTTAACAGCGCTTAACAGGGTTACCTACACTGCTTCCCCAAAACTAGGTCTTAGGTTTAATGCTAATAATCGAGCCCAGAGGCCCAGGCCAGTCTAGATTGTGGGGGGGGGGGGGACTATGTTTGCACGTGCCCACAGAGAGGGCTCTGAGTGCCACCTCTGGCACCCGTGCCATAGGTTCGCCATCACTGTTGTATTATGATTTATTATTGTTGCTGTCTATGCTATGCTTTATTGTTTGTTCACTACTGTTGTTCGCCAGCCTGAGCCCTCCAGGGGAGGGCGGGATATAAATTAAATGTGAAATGAAATGAAATTGTGATCTTTCACAAACCTGCTTGCGTATGATCTTTCCAGGAGAATCATAGCAAAAGTGAAATTGAACACAACATTGGGAGGAAGGTTGCCTTCTTTTTAGATCTCCTTGCCCACAGTTTCTCTTGGCATCTCCTCATACTGTACACCTACTGGCCAGCTTTCTGGCCAGCTTTTTACAATAACAGTAGAGAACTAGTGTGGTGTGATAGTTAAGGTGTCAGACTAAGAAATCCAAGTTCAAATCCCCACTCTGCCATGAAAACTGACTGGGTGACCTTCAGCCAGTCACACACTCTTGGCCTTGACCCTGGCAAGTATTCGGATGGGAGACCTCCAAGGAATACCAGGGGCAGGATATGGAGGTAGAAGGGAATGGCAAACCACCTCCAAACATCTTTTGCCTTGAAAATCCTGCAGGCTCGCCAGAAGTCAGTTGTGACTTGACAGCAAACAAACAAAAATCAATACTATAGCAATATACTAACTACTGATGATTATTATTTTTTACAAAAAGAAAAGGTATCCAAAACCCTCTGGTAGCATGGCCCACCCACCCTAGTGGAGGGAGGGGGAAAGGGAGGGGTGGCATGCAAGGGAAGGGGAGGGAGAGGAGGGGAAGGGAAGGGAAGGGAAGGGAAGGGAAGGGAAGGGAAGGGAAGGGAAGGGAAGGGAAGGGAAGGGAAGGGAAGGGAAGGGAAGGGAAGGGAAGGGAAGGGAAGGGAGGGAGTGACAGGTGGCCCAGCACATGGCCCACCCACCCTCGCGTAGGGAGGGGGAGGTGAAGGAGGGGTGGCATGCAAGGGGAGGGGGGAGGGGAGGGAGTGTGGGGTGGCATGCAAGGGATGGAAGGGAAGGGGAGGGGGAATGGCAGGCACAGGTGGAACATTTATTTATTAATTCCATTTATACCCTGACTTTCTCTCCAATGCGGCTTGCAACATTTTCTCTTCCATTTTACCTGCACAACAACCCTGTGAGGTAGGTTAGGCTGACAGAGAGTGACAAGCCCAAGGTCACCTAGCAAACTTCCATGGGAGAGTGAAGATTCGAACCCAGGACTCCTGCGTCCTAGCCTGGGGGAGTGCATGGAGAATAACCCTCTATGGATGCTTTGGTGTGAGTGGGAATTGAAATAAGTGCGCTATTGGAAACCAGGGGCAACTGGAAGCAGCCCCAAGTCTATTTGCTCCAGTCCAGGGCAGTTCCAAAAACAAGTCAAGCAGAGCAACGTGTGGGCAGTAAAACATACCTGCTTACAGAAAACATATGGGAAACATACCTGCTCCTCGTCCTACTGATGCTCTAGAGGAGACATGGAGAGAGAGAAAAGAAAACCAATCAGAAACAAACCCAAAACCTCCGTATCTTTTGAAGTACCTATATTTGCAGACAACGGCAGGAAACCTTATCAGCTGGGAGACCAAAACATACTGCACATTAATTCTGAGTGGATTTAGGAAAATGTTTTTTTAAGGCTGGGATGTTAAATCAGATTGATTCGAAACCTTGGCATCAATTAAAAAGTGTGCCCCTGATGATTTGGGCGGCAGATCTTTTTAAAAGCAACTTTTTATTAATGTAAAAATGTAAGAAGAGCCCTGCTGGGTTGGACCAGCGTTCCATTTGGTCCAGAATCTTATCTCACACAGTGGCCAACCGGTTCCTCTGGAAGCCCAACAACAGAGCATAAAGGCCGAGGCCTTGCCCTAATGTTGCCTCCTGGCAGTGGCATTCAGAGGCTGACTGCCTCTGAACCTGGAGGTTCCGAAATGTGAGTTATTGCCTATCCAACATGTGGCAGGTGCATTCCTGGAAGAATCATAGAATCATAGAGTTGGAAGAGACCCCCAAGGGCCATCAAGTGCAGCCCCCAAGAAGCATTCCTTCTTTTCTCAATGCAGGAGGGCATGCCTTTTCAAATTCAGCAAGAATAATAATACAAAGTCCTGCTGGAACAGACCAATGGATCATCTGGTCCAACATCCTGTTGACAACAGTGGCCAGTCAGATGCCACAGAGAAGTCCACAGGCTTCCCTCTGACCGTTCTCAAGTATCTGCTGGTTGGAGTCATCCTGCCTTTGAATCTAATGGCTCCCATTTGGCTAGCAATGACAGACATATCTTGCATAGTTCTGCCACACATTCCCCCCCCCCCCCCGGCTTTTCTCTTCTCCACACCACAACTTTCTTAAGGTTGCTTTTCAGGTGGTGTTGTTTTTTAAGTGGACTTTGGTTAGACAGAAGATCTAGCAGGTCAAAACCCAAACCACCTGCTCCGCAGCATATTTTGCATTTGACAAAGTGGGTCCCAGCCCAGAACATGTCTGCTATCATACATTTGTTTGCTGTTAAGGCTACTGCAATGGGTCTTTCATCGGGCAGCCCTTGAAGACATTTTGCCCGTTTCACCTAGTTCAGTACATTGCAGCAAGTTTGCTTGTTGGGGTGGACTTCAGGCAAGTCCATCTCTCCTGTGCTGAGATACCTTGTTGTGAACCGCTGGTAGCAGAGAGTCAACATACAAGCTCTTTAAGTTTAAATAAATAAACGTGTGAACAAAAGTGACCCAAATCTTACCGTGTTGAGGATTTTCATCTTTGCAGATGGTCTCCCACTGCTTTCTGCATCCATGCCAGGAAGTGAGGTCTTCTTGCTACTTCCTGAAATGTTCTCGCCTCTCCTTGCAACAATCTCTCTGTCCAGCTCCTCCAGCCTCCTCAATGCACATTTTTCTTGCTGTTCAATAAACGTCCGCAACTCATTCCACTCCCGGATGATCATCTTCCTCTCGGTTTCTGTCTCTCTCTGCAATTACAACTGGAATTACAACTGATCTCCAGCCAGGCAACAGAGATCAGTCGCCCTTAAAAAAAAACAACGGCTGCTGTGGTAGGTAGAGTCTATGACATTATACCCTGCTGAGGTCCTTTCCCTCCCAAGACTCCACCCCTAAAATGCCCAGGAATAGAGCTGGCAAACTTCCGGACCAGGCCCCTGTGCTGGATGATATGAACATATAGTTTATAATGTTTTAAGCCGACGCGGCGATTTAATCCATATAAAGTTATATGAGTGCCAATTCACGCAGTCACCGGCACTACAAAAACTTACTTTCGTTGGAAGAAAGCAGAAACTCATAGAGCAACCTGACACTGGAGCTTTGATTTTGAAGAAACAAGAACCCTCAATTGAGATAAGGAGATACAAATACAGATAAAAATGACATAAAATCTTAGTTGATATAGCAGCCAAGATCTCTAGATAGGGCAAGAGATGACATAGAGAATACACGCCCAATTGTGGAAAGCAAGGTGGGCTTTGGAGAGGAGTGGAGATTCAAATGGCAATGTGTAAGTATTCCAAATCTAGCCAATGGTCAGAAGACAAGGAGGGATGTTTGTAAGAGGGTATAAATTATATTACACAAGCAACAGCCCCTTGAACCTCCTCCCTGTTGCTAACAGAGGAGAGTTCCCTCTTCTGCGCAAAATTGAATAGAAACAATAAATCTAAAAGAAAGACACTAGAAGAGCTTTTGGATGCGTTATTTTTACTTAACCCGGTCAGGGGCTTTTGCTCTGCAATAGACAGAGGGCGCTTGCTCTAATGGACAGGGCCTTGCCCTGTGTCTATCATGGAGAATTCTCTTCTCCCCACATCCACAGTGTGTCCAATGACAGCATCTATTTTATGTGGGTCTTTTTTGCATTACTTGGGCTTAAAACAACTGGTAGGGGGGCTTCTTCATAGTGGCCGCTCTAGGCATTTTGCAGCTTGAATGAGTCTCTCCTCCTCTACTGACACTAAACCTGTCCTGGCCCCTAAGGCCCTGTTACCCCAATCACCTTCCCAGGGGAATACGTTGGGGATCCTTGCGTTGGGCAATCGCCCTGGTGACAGTGGACTCCTTCAAAATCTGCCATCAGAGGTGATTGCCTCACCTTGCCACACAGAGGAGCGGGCCACATTTCCTATCTGTGAAGCTGCATGGGGCAGGGGGAGATTGAACCCCCCCCCCTTTTTCCTCAGTTCTAAACCCCTGGTCCAAATTAATCTCCTTTAGTGACATTTTCCCAAAATGTCTACAATTTGAATTGTGAAACTTCAACTACACATGTGGGTTTGCTGCACTGAAGGAATTTCGAAAGAATGCCCCTGCCTCCACGCAGCTTCGCTTGGCTTTTGTTCCAAGAGGATGCTTACCAGAAACGCCTCGCTTTTCCTGAAACATTCTTCTTTCATGCCTTCTCTTTCCTTCTCCTTGCCACTTTGCTGCATCTGCAGGTTCGGGGGAAATGCAACAAGTAAAGAACTTTCCTGCCGATATCCAAATTGAATTCTGTAAGTTGAAACAAATCACTTTTGTGGGAAATAACACTGAGATGAGCACACTGTCTGCCTCAAAACTCTGTTCCTCACACAAAACCATTTGCCAGAACTGAAACCTCTCTAAACACAAGCAGGTGTAAAAACCTGTTTGTCCTCATACCTCGTGGGCACTGGCTCCCCTCAAATTCTGAAAAAACATCCAGACATTTCCTAGTGCTTTGAGAAAATTATCCCTTAGTTCTTTGTAATAGCCCAGCCCCCACTTTTAAAGGCAAAGAATGGGGTCGGCCGACAGGTGCATCCCACCTTTGAGAAGCAGAAAGATGATGTTTTAGCCTAAGACTTTCCCTGTTGGAATAAACACAAACAACCTCTTACCCAGAATCTGCCCTCACATCTCTTGCAAGAATTGCATCACCTCGCCCTTGCAGAGTTTCCTCCCTTCGTTGCTGTTTGTACATAAAGTGGTTGTATAGTAATGGTACTGTTATTATTGCTTTTATTTGTCTTAGCCTCTGGAGCAGCAGAAAGCAAGCTTGCTCCATCTTCAACACGACACCCCTTCAAATATTGAAACATGGCTATCATGTCACCTTTTAACCTTCTCTTCTCCAGACCAAACATACCCAGCTCCCCAAGTCTCTCCTCATATGGCACGGATTCTAGGCTTTTTACCTTTTTGATCATCCTCCTCTGGACCCGTTCCAGCTTGTCAGTATCCTTCCTGAATTGTGGGGCCCAGAAATGGACACAGTATTCCAGGTGAGGTCTAACCAACACAGAATAGAGTCATGCGTGCTAATATGTCAAATTCCTAGACACTTCCATACTTTTCAAGTAGATTACAGCTAAGGAGATCCTCTGGTGACTTTCTTAGCTACCACATCACACATAATGCATGTAATACATTTATTCCCTGCTTATTTACCAGTACTTGTTTTTAGAAAATAGGTAAAACCATGTTCAGAGGCAAATTATAACTCCTAGATACCGAGATTACTGGGAGACACTCACCAACTTACAGATAGAGGTTGCCACAGGTGTGTGAGGTACCTGGAGATTTGGGATTGGAGCCTGAGAAGGGAGGGATTTGGGGAGGGATTTCACCTAGAATCTAAATATTAGTTTCCAGGGAACTAATCTCTGTAGTCTGGAGATCAGCAGTAATTCTAGGAGAATGTATTGTCGAAGGCTTTCACGGCCAGATTCAACTGGAACCAGCATTCTAGGAGAGTTCCAGGCTCCACCTGGAGGTTATGAATCCATAATTGAATTAATTGGGGACAGGTTCACCGTAATATAATACAAACCCCCACTCTGCAAACTTTGGATCTGAATGGACCAATATAATATTTCCAAAAAAGTTTACAAACAAATGTATACTTCAAAATGATTGCTGTCTGTTTCATTCACAAGTCAGGTTCTCCCACCAAGCATTTATAATGCAAAAATAAATGTATATAAATTAAGCAAACATTTTGAACCTCTTATTTCTGAGATTCAAGTAGATTATCACCAGGTAAACGCCACATACCAGGAATGAAATCTATATACAGGGCAATAAAGCCACTGGTTTTAGGTTTACTTTCGTGTCCACTTTTTCTAAGCCCATATAATTTTTTCCCCTTAAACAATATTTTTTCCAAAATATTCCTATTTATATAGAAAGCATAAGCATATCTAGTTTTTTTTTCCCATGGGACTGCAGAAATTTTACAGCGTTTCCAGCACCAGGAGCGCATGCATCTGCCTTCAAAGGAAAAACTCTTAAATATTGTCAATTAAAATCCGGACCAGCTTTTGAAGAAAGAGAAATCCTTTTAAAAGTCTTTCTGAATTGTTCTGCTTTCACACAGTTTTTGAAATAAATGCAGTGCTTGCTTGGTAAACAGATTAAAGCCACTTTCCATACGCTCATAGGCAATCTCCGCTTAATTATTGACTCACCAGGATCCAAATCTGAGTCTGAAAAAATAGTGAGCCCTGCAAAGGGGGGTGGGGAGTAAATACACAAATCTATGAATTTCCAGGGTAGTATCTCGCAGTGGTTAGAGCAGAAGCGAGGAAACGGGTTCAAATCCCCACGTTCTCCCGGCATAATCTACCTTGCAGGATTGTTGTGAGCAAAAGAAGAGATGCAAATCGTCTGCCCTGAAGTTCAAGGGAAAGAGGTCGGGATGCTATAAGACGGAGCTGTGGTTTAGATGACTCCACAGAGATATTTTTCTCCTCCTCCCAGCCCCCGTCCCCACGCCCCTTCCATACCTTTGTCCTCTACGAGCTGAAACTGCAGAAGGAAGAAAAACAGCGGATCTCCTCCGACCTTTGTCTATAGGTTCTCCCCCCCACCGGCCACAGGGACAGGGCGGAGATTTGCTTTTCAATGGGGGTGCCGGATGCAACTGGAAAAGTTCTTGGAAAATTTGCTTCCCACCGACGGGCACAAAGAAAGGAGCGATCCGTTGTCAAGAGTCCGGGGTTTTATACAGCCCTCTGGTGGTTGCAGCCAGGGCGCACTCTTTGCGTGCGTGTGTGTGTCGGCAAGTCACAGCTAGTTCATGGCGACCACCTAGGTCCTAGGTCAGTGGTGGCGAACCTCTGGCATGGGTGCTAGAGGTGGCACTCAGAGCCCTCTCTATGGGCACGGGCAAACAGAGTGCCCCCCCCCCCCATCTAGGCTGGCCTGGGCTGCTGGGCTCGGTTATTAGCATTAAACCTAAGACCCAGTCTTGGGGAAGCAGCGTAGGTAACCCTGTTAAGTGCTGTTAAGCCCGTACTGAGATTTTTTAAGCCTGCGAAGGAACTAAAAGTACGCAATCCTTTACTTGGTAAGCTTGGTTTTAACAGCAGTAGGAGGCTACTTCTGAGAAGAGCCTCACAAGGGTCGTGATTAAGTAGTTACCTTTGAGTGGTTTTAACCACTATTGGAGATTGTAGATTGCATCCTGCACTCTAAAGCTTGAGAAAATCCTCACAATGTGTTTTATATTTTTGTAAACTGTGGGGAGTGGGGCTATGGTTGAAGTATCTGTTTATATGTGTATGGCGCGCAGCTGATAAACAATGAAGCGACCAATTTGATTATTTTATTATTGTATATACAAAGAAGTGTCGTGATTCCACTTACATTTGGAAAGATTTACTTGCGAGTTATTGTTCAAAGCAAAGCCACCGACTCCCACCAAGCCTGCTCCTGAGTAACGCACGCCTCAGAGCCCACCGTTTTTTCTAAACTAAAACCTCAGTATTCAGGTTAAATTGCTGTATTGGCACTTTGCGATAAATAAGTGGGTTTTGGGTTGCAATTTGGGCACTCGGTCTCAAAAAGGTTCGCCATCACTGACCTAGGCTTTTTTCAGTGACTGACTGAACAAACTCTCTAGTAAGACTGCACACCAACATCAGTGTCGGGTTGTTTTGAGAGTTGAGAGTGGATTGTTATTCTGTGTGTGTAATTATTTGTACAGCATGTTGGTTTTTTGTTCCTGTGCAAAGCGGCAGATAAAGCCTTCCTGTTGGAACGAGACCTGCTGTCTGCGTGTTCTTTTCTACACTGCAAGCAGTTACCTCCTGAGTTTTCCAACAAGGGGAAGTTGGCACCTAGCCCTTCAACTGCCTGCTAGGCCAACACAGCTGGGCCCCCAGACTCTGTATGGTCATTTGTCCTGCGGTCACCCTACTTTGGAACAGCTGCCAAAAGTACTGCGCTTTGGACCAGAAACCAGCATACATCCTCTTGGAGGACAGAGTTCCCTGAATGTGAGGATGTACAGTGTGTGATGGCCCACACCTTATTTTAGGGTGCAGAGCATTTAAAGTACCTGAATCAGAATTCAAGAACTAGGAAATTTGAATAAGGAACTGGGAATTAGGAACGAACTGGAATCCAACTTCAGCCTCCTACCACAAAAGGAAAAGCCCCAGGCCCACCAAATGCATGCGTGGAATTACGCCCAAAATACTCTGGAGGTGATGGCTATGAATGCTCGCTCTCCTGCCAAAGAATTGAAGCCAGAGCTGATCCGTTTCACCTTGGGGAACAAGAGGACTTAATTCCCGAAGTCCCTTTTCACAGGGGTGGCAACACTGAAATCCGCCTGTCTTCACATTTTAAGTTCAGCCCGTGTTTTAATTCACCCTGCCAGCATTTCAACAGCCCCTCCTAGCTCTACCAAAAACTGGATTTTTCCTCCAAAACTCAACCCCCCAATGAACAAAAAGGTATTGAAAGGGCTCTTTTGGCCAGCAATTTGGATTTCGCCACCCTTCTGACTTAGATACCAATTAGTAGCCTGGCAAGGGCCCTGTCTGCCCCCTCCCCCGTCATCTTCAAGGAATTCTAGACCGTGGAACTCCACTCCTTCCTTTCTTTTCAGACAGGCAAAGTATATGTTTCATTCTCCTCTTTATTCCCCTTTCAGGTAGCATGAGTGTAGAAGTTATTATGCAGGATCAAAGGCTTACTTTTGAATAGGCGCTCTCTATTTTCTTTATGCCTGACCCCCCCCCCCTTTTATTCCAAATAAAAGTGCATGGTCTAAAGCAGGGGTAGGGAACCTGCGGCTCTCCAGATGTTCAGGAACTACAATTCCCATCAGCCTCTGTCAGCATGGCCAATTGGCCATGCTGGTAGGGGCTGATGGGAATTGTAGTTCCTGAACATCTGGAGAGCCGCAGGTTCCCTACCCCTGGTCTAAAGGCTCCCCAAGGAAACACAGACTGAAGGTGAACTTAAGAAAGGTTGTTATCTGAGGACAGTAGGAATCCCCTGGATTTGCAGCTCATCTCCAGACTATAGAGATCAGTTTCCCTCAAATGAAACTTAGCTTTAGGGAATAAGTTTCTATAATAAGATTATAATTACCAAACGGGTCCACCTCCAAAGCAACCATTTTCTTCACAGAAATGGATCTCAATTTTCTGGAGATCAGTTGTGCTGCTGGAGATCTCTAGGCTCTACCTGGAGGTTGGCAACCTTAACAGCCCATCTTTCTCTCTGGGACTCAAGGGCTGATTTGATTATGCAATTGTGGTCTGCCTCCCACTGAGTGTTCATTCCCGGCTCCTGAACTCACAAATCAGAGAATCCCTGAGGTTTCTGAAAGTGGGTAAAGTGTGACTTTTTCCTCTGTCTTCACAGGGGAAGTGAGGGAAATAGCCATGTGTTAATCTCTCTTTCGGTTTTCTCATTCTTTCCCACTTTTCCCCACCCTAGTTCCATTATTTGAGATTGATCGGGGGGGGGGGGTAAGACCTCTTGTCCTGCTTCTGAGTTTCCAGACGTGTCTAGCAGGTCACTGTGGATCACAGATAATGGGACTTGATGGAGTATGGTCTTCTGCTCCAAAAAGACACATATTATCAGATAAGGACCCTTTTCATAACATGGGCCAAATTTTGGTTTCTGTACACATCAGAACACTCACACAACTCACCTCTTGTGCATATCCTGAATGACAGCCACCACAACCTCAATTGGTTGTGTGAATAGTTCCCCTGGATTACAAATACAGAACACTGGGGAAAAACAGGCTCACATGGCCTAGGCCCGAGGTGGCGAACCTTTGGCACTCCAGATGTTATGGACTACAATTCCCATCAGCCCCTTCCAGCATGGCCAATTGTAGGGGCTGATGGGAATTGTAGTCCCACTGCCTCTAGAGTGCTAAGAGGGGGTCTGCCACCACCTAACTAAAACCCTAGACCTTCCCCTCAGGATAACAATGGCACCAGATTTGAACATTCCTCAGCCATTTCCTGGACCATCTTTGTTCTAGAATGCTCCGTTTGGATCCTGATGCCTACCAAGTTCTGTCCCCAAGGCACTAAGACCCAGGTGGAGCATTCTAGCACAAAGATAGTCCAGGAAATGGCGGGTGAATTCTCAAATCTGGTGTCATCTTTATCTTGACAAAGGCATAAGATATACATTCTACCCATCCTGCAGTCAATGTTAACACCAGGTCATGTAGTAAAACTGCTCTGGGACAGAATTCAGGGGGAGAAAGGAACGTTCACATGCTCCTTCCACCCCACAAAAAAGTCTCTGCACCTAAAAAGGTAGCATTTCAGGACAAACTTTTCTTCCTGCTACCTAAATTTCCATATGCAAGGAGAGTTTTTAAATATATAGTGAAGTACTGAATTATGTCATCCCTACTTGACTGAATGGTACAGCCTAAGAACAGTTTTGCCATGAGAGATGGATTGCGCAGACTGGTTCTGATCCACTGACAGCTACAAATGAAGGTTTACCCATGCCAAAATATAGTGACAATCTTTTCCCTTCCTAGAAATTTTCTGATCTTTAATAATATGCAACCACACCCTGTTACAATTACAGTCAGATGGTTTTAAAGAGTTATCTCCTATGCAAATTATTTTTTCCTGTGTAAAATAGTTTGTCTTTAAGAAGGCAAACTTGTCTCTATTCGCTGCGCTTGAACAGGACTCCCCTCTTGTCCAGATTCACTTAGGTTTAAGAAAATCAGATAGCCCATGGTGGCTTTTCCAACACTGTTGATTTTTATATGGCTTTTCCTGTGTGATGTAAGGCCTGCCCGCTGACTGAATCTTTTCCCACACTCAGCGCACTTGTATGGTTTCTCCCCTGTGTGAATCCTCACGTGGGTCATGAGGTTTCCCTTCTGACTGAATGTCTTCCCACAGTCGGAGCACTTGTAGGGGTTCTCCCCAGAGTGGATCCTCTTGTGGGCAATGAGGTTCCACTTGCGGTTGAAGCTCCTCCCACAGTCCGAGCATTTGTACGGCGTCTCCCCCTTGTGGATCCGTTTATGCCCCGTCAGGTATCGTTTCTGATTGAAACTCTTCCCACACTCAGAACACTTGAGCAGAACCCGTCTGTCCTCCTGTGGCCAGGAAGGAAGGATTCTCCACCAAATTAAACAACAAAAAAAAGGAATTGGAACCTCTGAGAAAGGATTTCCCACTTAATTAGCCAACTGTGAGGGCTTAAAGGGCTTTTCATCTACGGGGACTGTTTCATGTTTAAGAAGGTCTCTGCTCAGTTTGAAGCTTCCTTCACCATTAATGCTCATTTTTAGCTCCTCGTAATTGTGCTTTTTGGTTTCTTTCTCACGAAAGTCACCTTCCCAAGAGGGAAGAATTTCAGATGTCCTGTTTTCTGTATCCTTCGCCTGCTTAGCTGCTGCCCCTGACTGCTCAGAGACCATTGTTCCTCTCTCATAATGTTGGAAAACTAAGCCGATTTTCATGGATGTATCATGTGGTTCCACTTGATCAGAATCTACCTGACGAATGGAATCTCCAAAAGGCCCATTACCTGAAAAAATAGAAACAAGAACTCAGGACAGTGAGACACAACCAGTGGTGGGAACCAGCAGGTTCACACCACTTCGGCAGAACCAGTTGTTAAAATGGTGCTTGTAAACAACCAGTTGTTAAATTATTTGAATCCCACCACCGGAACCAGTTGTTAAATTATTTGAATCCCACCACTGGACATAACCCATCCGGCATAATCCATCCAACAAAAAACCCATGTACATTTTATTCTGCCTTTCCTCCAAGTAGCGTATGGTGGTATATATAAGTTCCCCCCTCCATTTTTTATAATCGGAACAATCCTGGGAGGTAAATTAGGCTGAAGGGGAGTAACGTAGTCAAGGTTACCCCGACAAAAACAGGGATTCAGACCTATTGTCAGGGGGATTTTATCTACCGTATATACTCGCGTATAAGCCGAGTTTTTCAGCCCTGTTTTAAGGCTGAAAAATGCCCCCTCGACTTATACACGAGTCACTGCTTACCAGCCGACTCTTAAGGCCTCTGCCGAGGCTGGGGGCATGGCCGGGACGACCTCCCTGCGGCTGCACAAGCCACTTGTTGTTGCCCTCGGAGGGTGAAGGGGAACCCTGGCTGGGCTTCCTCAAACCCGGGGAGGCAGAGGGATCTCCTTATTTGGGCAGTGACTCCCCCTGATATCATTGCCCAAATAAGGAGCTCCCTCCACTTCCTGGTTGCCTGGGCTTCCTCAAACCCAGCCGGGAGGTGGAGGGAGCTCCTTATTTGGGCAATGATATCAGGGGGAGTCACTGCCCAAAAAAGGAGCTCTCTCTGCCTCCCGGCTTCCCACCTTCAGCTTATACGCGAGTCAATACGTTTTCCCAGGTTTTGGTAGTAAAATTAGGTGCCACGGCTGATACACGAGTCGGCTTATACATGAGTTTATACGGTAGGTGATTGAGATGCATTCCTAACTCAATGTAGTTGCTACAAGATATATGTAATCAGCCTGCTATATGTTACCACTGCCATTCTGGGGCATTCTTTCCTTGTTCTTTACTTTATGGCTTCACACACTGAGTAGATAACTAGGCTTTCCCCTGACACTTTGGTCTCATGAGAACCGGGATTGTTTCCATTATCTTGTGGGGGCAGGATGCCAGGTGGCTCTCTATCTCTTATCTGTCACCGACCTTGGGGCGCCTCAGTTCCAAACTAACTCCTTCTCACATTTCTTGGGAAAATGGTTTTGCTGGCCTTTGGCCGTATTAAACTATTTATCTATCTTGGGAAAATGGGAGGGGGGAACTAACACTGGAATAAAGGGGATAGCAAAAACCAGGTTCGCCAGAACTGCCTTTGTCAAGCTGGGTGCTCTGATGCCTATCAATGAACGCTACTGATCAACAATACAGAGTCCATTTATTGCTTCAAGGTTCAAGACCTAACACCAGGGGTGTAAAGAGAACAAAGGTGGCTAGGGCAAAATGGCGCCTGGGCCCCACCTCCAACTGCAGCCAACTGCAAAAGCAGCCTGGCTGGGCCCACCAGGCTGCTCTGGGCTTCTGCTGGGTCGGGGGGGGGGGCGAGGGAAGGGGTATGGGGCGATTTTCCACCCCCCACGTGATGCCAATGGCGGGGGCCTGGGCGGGGCTGACTCCTTCCCTACACTATCAAAGATGAAATAGTTTCAGCCTCTCTCAAGAGTTTCACATTGTGGGTGTTAGGCAGTCATGCAGCTACCATGGGGCGCCCCCCTGCCCCATCCCGTGGTAGCTATGTGACCGCCTAACACCCACAGTGTGAAACTCTTGAGGGAGGCTAAGAAGAGAAGTGTCTGAAACTATTTCATCTTGGGATAGTGTAGGGAATGAGTCAGCCTTCCCCAGCTTTTAATGTGAAAGTTAGGACAGTCATCAGTACCCTCCTTTGAAACTGAGCAGAGGTTAGCCTCTAAATTTACATGGCTACCACCCTCAGATCCTGTTTGGCAGTCACTGGTATAACTCTTTAAACCCTTTGCTTCAGAAGTTGGCATATAAAGTAGAGTTGCCATCTCCAGGCCTTGAGATTTAGGGGTGGAGCCCAGGGAGGTACCTCAGTGGCATATAAGGCCATTGAACCCACCCTCCAAAGCTATTCGTCTCCTCACAAACTGATAACTGTTGCCTGGAGAGAACTTGGAATTCTGGGAGGGCTTCAGGCCTCATCTGGAAGTGGACAGGCCCATGGACCGGAGTAGCCGAGAGAGTGAAGAACCCCAAGTGCTGGGGAGAGGAGAGTAATTTGAAAAATATACTGAACAAGAGGGGTTGAGAGAGACTGAAACGACCCACTGGGGTAGACGCTGCCACTGAAACATCATTTTAATCTGCAGAGCCAATCAGATCTTCAGCGGCCAACCAGAAGCTATGCTAGGCAAAAAGCCCACCTAACTCCATCCACCTTCTAAAACCCCTTAATGCAGCGGTGGGATCCAAAAATGTTAGTCACAGGTTCCCATGGTGGTGGGATTCAAACATTGGCGTAGCGCCAATGGGGCTGGGCGGGGCACAACGGGGGCGTGGCCGGGCATTCCGGGGGCGGGGCATTCCTGGGCAGGGCTGTGCCAAGGACGCAGCCACTGCGCCGGTCCTTGGGTGGGAAACGAATGCACGCAGGCCGCCACGCACGCCGGTGCACCTCCTGCTAGACTGCTTCAAGTTCTGCGCGCTACTGCTGAGAGGAGGGGCGTAACTAAGGCAAAAATCACGTGGCAAAATCACCAATTAGTAACCCCCTCTCGGCACACACACATAATTAGTAACCTACTCTCGGGAACCTGTGAGAACCTGCTGGATCCCACCTCTGCCTTAATGTGTTTGCAGGAGTCCACATGTTGGGGATCGCTAAAAGGCTGGGTACCTCTGGGTTATATTTGTCTACACGGGCGTAAAGGCCAGGGTTTCCAGGTCAAAGCAGAGATGCAATTCCAGACTTCAGGTCTAGCAGTTTGTGAAGGTTTTTATTTAAAAAGAGGGACATTTTTCCTGGCAAATAGGCCTGTTGACTAAATGGAGCTGTCCCACACATGAAAGCCTTACCCGGAATGTTTCCTTCTTTGCCCAAGTCTGGCTTGGTCACTCTGCAAAGTTGCCTGTCCCGAGAGTCTGACAGAACATCGTTTGCTTCAGAGGAATTCACAGCCACTTCTGTGATAGGCACAGGCTTCTGAAGGGATAAATGGGGAAAAGAAAGGGGAGAACCCCCACACATTTCAGGCAATGGCCACAATACAGCCAATGGCTACTGTCCCTTTTCACATACTTCTTTACATAAGGCAAAATCAACTTCTATGCCACAAAGAGAAACACATCTGACTGTGACTTGTTACAGATGCAGATGAAATGTTAGAAGTTAAAACTGCCAGACTACAGTCTCACAACCCGGAAAACCCACAGCAGCAAGTTGACTACAGACTTGAAAGCTTCAGACAATACATTAACTTCTGGAACTTATTGCCACACAATGTGGTGATGGCCACAAATTTGGATGGCTTTAAAGGAGGATTAGATACGTCCGTGGAAGATAGGTCCATTAGTGGCTACTAGGCATGATAACAACTGGAACCTCCATGTTCAGAGATAGTGGACCTATAAATACCAGCTGCTGGAGGTGGGGACCACAGGGGGAGGTAAAAGATATAACGTTCTGAAGCCAGGAGGTAAGGGTGCCAACCTCCAGGTTACCTGGAATTACAAAAGATCTCCAGACGACAAAGGTCTGTTCCCCTGGAGGAAGCTGCTGCTTGAAAGGGCAACGCTGTGGTGTCAGTCCCTGCTGAGGCCCCCCCAGTCCCCAAACCCCACCTTCCCCGGGTTCTATCCCCAAATCACAAGGAATTTCACCTGGACTTGACAACCCTACAAGGAGAAGACAAAAAGGTTGGATTTATACCCCGCTTTTCTCAACTGTAAGGAGACTCAGTGGCTTACAAACTCCTTCCCATCCTCTCCCCACAACAGACACCTTGTGAGGTAGGTGGGGCTGAGAGAGTCCTGAGAGAACTGTGACTGGGCCAAGGTCGACCAGCAGGCTTCATGTGCAGGAGTGGGGAAACAAACCTGGGTTCACCAGATTAGAGTCTGTCACTCATGAGGAAAAGTGGGGAATCAAACCTAGTTCTCCAGAGTAGAATCCACCACTTCTAACCACTACTCCACACTGGCTCGTGGAACACTTCCACCCCCTATAATATTTATCACTTAGGTAGCATGTAACATGGTACTACTTGGCATCTCTATGGAACTGAGACATTTAATTGCCTTAGTTCCTTACATGCAAAACTGCAAATATATCCACTTCTTGAGAAAGAGGCAGAAATTGCAGCATCCTACGACACTTTAGCACATGTATGTTAAGTTTCGTCCTCTGCAAGGTTGGAACCTACCAAACCCGACAATTTCCATGCAGCTATCCAGAAACATCTGAAGACACCAGAGTTGCCAATCTCCCGGTATGGTCTGAAGACCAAAGTTAAAACTGATCTCCAGTCTACAAAGGACACTTCCCCTGGAGAAAATGGTTTCTTTGGAAGGTGGATTCTGTGGCATTATATCCTCCATTGTCCACTCAAGCCCTGCCCTCCCAAATCTCTAGGCTTTTCTCAACCCAGGGCTAGCAACCCTAGAACACACCCTCATGAGACACAGACCTCGTGGGGTTCTTCCGGGCAACCTTTGCTATCTCACCTGCGGTCCCCATCTCTTGCTGTCTCGCCGGCCCATCAGGAAGTCCTCTGCTAGACCAACGGCCTGGGCACAGCTCTTGGGCCCACTTTCCCGGACCCAGCTCTGCATTTCCAGAGGCAGGATGATCAGGAACTGCTCCAGGATCAGCAGTTCCAGGATCTGCTCTTTGGAGCGTCTCTCCGGCGTCAGCCACTGATAACAAAGCTCCCGGAGTTTGTCACAAACTTCCCGGGGCCCTTTGGCCTCCTGGTAGCAGAACTGCCGGAACTCCTGGCGCTGCATCTCCAGACGGAAGGTGTCCTCATTCAGAACTTCTTCCTTCACGGAGTCCAAACTCCGGTATACTTTGTGGTCTTCTCTGCCCAGGCCTGGCAGGGGTTGGGCCACCCACCCTCCCCTCGACCACTGGGGGGCATCAGCAACTCCTTTGAGGGCTGACTGGAAATCCTTCAAGTCATTCCCGGACACGGGCTGAGGCAGTGGTCTCAAGTCAGGGACCTGCACACTTTTAAGGAACTCCTGCCATTGGGCTTCCCAGAGCTGCTGCAATCCTTCTTCCAGTTCTTGTTTCACCTGAGGCGGGGGCTCCTTGCTGAGAAAGGTCCCAATGCTTCCGACATGCACCATTTGAGGGCCTTTCTTTGCCTCTCCCTGCACTTCATCCCACAATTTGGCTGTGATCTGCCCCTCCATTTCCAGACCTGGTGCTGTTCCTTCCTTCGTGTTCAACCTCTTTGAGGAGAGACTCCAAAGTCTGGGGTGGCCCTCTTGAAATTTCACTCAGCACAAGATGTTTACGTTGGAGGCTGTTTCATCCAATGCCAAAGAGTGGGCAATGCCCTTTCAGTCTGCAAGAGGTTTTTTTTCCTAATAGCGAGAGAGAAAGGAATAATTGCAGAGACCAAATGATTAGAATGATTAGCAAAAGCTGGGATATCTGGGTTCAGATCCCCACACTACTGGGTGGTCTTGTGCCAGTCATTCTCTTAGCATCCACTTCCTCACAGAGATATTGTGATGGTGAGGAAAAGGAGGAGGAAACTATTATCCCACCTTGAGTTTTTTGGAGGTGTAAAAATGTAATACGGAAAAATATGGGAAGATGTTATTATTTCCTTCTCTTCCTGAATGGAAAAATAAAGGTATATGAATATAATCTCACTTAAATAAAAGAAAGACAGCATGTTTCAAAACTGGATACATAACACATCTCTCTATATCATTCCTGCACTGAATTTCGTGTGAATGTCTATAAATAGATGCTAGGCCAGTGGTGGCGAACCTATGGCACGGGTGCCAGAGGTCGCACTCAGAGCCCTCTTTGTGGGCACGCATGCCATCACCCCAGTTTGGGCACTTGGCAGTGGCATAGTGTCAAGGGGGTGAGGAGTGCACAACGCACTGGGTGCGTACCCCTGTGGTGGCGTGGCAAGGGCATTCCAGGGGTATGACAGGGATATTTCGGGGCGTTCCAGGGCAGGGCGGGGGCAGACAGGGGCAGGGCGGGGACACAGAGCGCATAAGTGCCCCAGACGCAGTTTTCCCTCGCTTTGCCCCGGCACTCGGTCTCTAAAAGGTTAGCCATCACTGTGCTAGGCACACCTGTGTATGTATATACATACAAAAATAAAATATCAGCATATGAATTTTGAATTATGCACATTGACTTTATTCATGAAAATATAAATTATCCAATGAAACATTCTGGGCTTTTGAATGTTGAAAGCACTTTATATTATTTTATTGTGGTCCTTGCAACGGCTCTGCCAGGTAGGCTATATTATTTTTGCCAAGCTATATGCAAGGAAGGGCCTGAAGAGAACTTGAGTAATTGGAAATCACCCAACTCGGGGGTCCCCAGCTTTATTGAGCCTGTGGGCACCTCTGGAATTCTGATACAGTGTGGTGGGTATCGCCACAGAATGGCTTCCACAAAATGACTGCCACAGGAGGCAAAGTCAGTCACAAAATGGCTGCTTCAATCACACTGTGACTGAAGCCACTTTCTAAAACACTTGAGAGTACGAGGAAAGGTGTCAGTGGACGCCAAAGGGCACTTCAGGTACCATCTTGGAGAACCTTGCTCTAACATGTAAGATGCACCTATCCCTATTTACCAAGTATGGTTCATATTCCTGGTAAGTCAGGATCCCTGTGTTTGTCATTAGGGGATGGCTTGTTAACATTTTTAATGAAAGTTAAAAGCACTGTTATCCTTCTGAGCTAGATCCCCTTCTTTCCCCACGCTGCAGTGGTTCCAACCAGAATCAATCCCCCGCCGCACAGTTTAAATTAAGTTTCTAGCTAGGAACTTGGTTTTAAGATAGCAGTTCACCCCAAGGGAAACTGGGGATGCCCATCATCAGGGGCGTACCTAGGCAAACTGGCACCCGGGGACAAAACCTGAGTTTGGCGCCCCCCCCCCCCCCCCCCCG
>NC_059427.1:10587457-10603376 GCF_021028975.2 Sphaerodactylus townsendi
TCCCTTCCTCTCCCCACAACAAACACCTTGTGAGGTAGGTGGGGCTGAGAGAGTTCCGAGAGAACTGTGACTAGCCCAAGGTCACCCAGAAGCCTTGATGTGTAGGAGCGGGAAAATAAATCCAGTTCACCAGATCAGATTCCACTGCTCATGCAGAGTGGGCTGTGGCGCAGTGATGCAGCATGGGACCATGACTCAGTGGTAGAGTATCTGCAGAAGGTCCCAAGTTCTGTTCCGAGCACCTCCAGTCTAAAACACGATCAGGCAGTAGGCAATGTGAGCGGGTTCCTCCTGAGGCCCCAGAATGGCTACTACCTTGATAGACCCATGGTCTGACTCAGTAAGGTGACTTCATAATTCTTGTGAGTACAATAATCGACTTTAGGAATGGATAAACCTCAACTGGTGTCCCAAACCAGACAACGTGTGCAATGAAATGCAGAAACTCAGGTCTGGAAATTCTAGCTAGTTCAGAGTACAACAGTTGGCTGTTAAATTGTATAGGTGGAAAGGAAAGTACCTTGCTGGCCTTTAAATATCTCCACTATAGACTAGCTTGCTTGTGAATACAATAAAAAAAGGGCTTGGCTACTATGAGACCTTCATCCAATGTATGAAGACAGTTCTGAGAGACACATGGGGACTTTGCATTGTGTGAAATTGCCTCGAAAGGCCGCCTGTTCCCTTGCCTGTCCAAAATCTTACTTGGAGATGCAAGTCCAGGCACCCCCATGGTAACCCCCTTAAGGGAGAGTGGCTCCTCACTGAAGAACTCCCCTCTTCCATCTGTCTGGTACTGCCTTATCTATCACCTTTCTATCTTTGAGACGGCATGGTTTGCACTTCCAGCATTTTATCTACACAACTGGAGACGCCAGCGCTTGAACCTGGAATCTTTTGCATGCCCACAGATGCTGCATCTGTGTATGGTTCTCCAGTTGCACAGTGGCGGATAGGAAGGCGCTCCAAAGGGTGATCACTACTGCCCAGAGGATTATCGGCTGCCCTCTCCCCTCCTTGGAAGAACTCTATAATTCCCGAAGCCTAAAGAAAGCCCAAAATATTCTGAGAGACCCGTCTCATCCAGCACACTCTCTTTTTGAACTGTTACCATCCGGCAGACGATACAGGTCTATAAAAATTAGGACAAAGAGGCTTAGAGACAGCTTCTACTCTAGAGCTGTGGCGATGCTGAACTCCGGGGCTTCGTGTTGATGTGTTTGGGGCTGTGTAGGGATGGGTGGAGGAAGGGGAAAGTGAGGATGGGGTATGAGTCTGGAATTGTGTGCATCGAGGAATGCTGCTGTAAATTTTCGTTGTGCGTGCACAATGACAATAAATGCTTATGCTTATGCTTATGCAGTTGCATCAGGGAGATATTCAAGTTAAAGGGTATGAGTTTGCAAGATCAAAGCTCCCTTCATTTTGTCAGATAGAGTAGTCATGGGACTGGTTTGGCTGACTTTAAGAATACCATCTTACTATTACAAGTTATTTTTTTTTAATTATTCGAAACATATACATCTTGTGCCACCTTAAAGACAACACATTTTAAATTTACCAAAAGCTTTCTTGGAGTACAACCCATTGTCTCAAATGCACAAGAATATTATTTTATCTTTTCATTTAATGTTTCAATTGCTGGTTGTTACTGTTTCCCAAATCTTTTGTTTGTTAATGCTAATTTGGAGGCTGAAAATGTGGTGTTCATAGATGTCACCAAACACTACAGTTCCGGTGGCATTTGGGGTACTGCAGCAGCACAAAATGGTGGCAATTCCATGAGGAGGATTCAGTGGAAATGAAGAAGAAGAAAAGAAGAAGAAGAAGAAGAAGAAGAGGAGGAGGAGGAGGAGTTTGGATTTATATCCCCCCCTTTCTCTCCTGCAGGAGACTCAAAGGGGCTTACAATCTCCTTGCCCTTTCCCCCTCACAACAAACACCCTGTGAGGTAGGTGGGGCTGAGAGAGCTCTGAGAAGCTGTGACTAGCCCAAGGTCACCCAGCTGGCGTGTGTGGGAGTGTACAGGCTAATCTGAATTCCCCAGACACAAGCTCTTAACCTTCTACGCCACTGGAAGCCAGAGGCAAGAGGTAAAATCAGATCTGTCCCTTCCCCCCAATAGTGGATATAATCTGCAAAAGTGGTGTCCTCTGTCTCAGACAGATACCTCCATCACCGTTCAAGCAAGAGATGTCATTGGTGGTTTTTGGTTCACCCAAACATACAAACTGTTTTCCAGGATCAGATCAGCCTTTCGTTTCCAACAGCGGCCACCTAAATGCACACTGGAAACCAAAAGGAAGATGTAGGGACAGCACCTTTCCTCTTAGGTCATCATAAAAACAAAAAGCCCAGGTAGCTTTTTATCATCTGTGTCAGGCACGGCAGTTGGCTCCGTATCTTTCTCATTCCGACCTGGCCACAGTAATCCATGCAACCGTCACCTCCAGATTGGATTATTGTAACTCACTCTACGCTGGCCTGCCTTTGTCCATGACCTGGTGGTTGAAGTTCACGCAGCATGCGGCAGCCAGGTTCCTTACTGGGGCATCCTATAGGGACCAGATTACTCCGATCCGATCCTGCCAATCGAGTACCAGATCATGTTCAAGGTTCTGATTATGACCTTTTAGGCTGTGAGTGGTCTTGGACCTGCATACCTGTGGGACCGCCTCTCCCAGTATTGCCCCTTAAGATCCCTCCGTTCTTTGGAGGAAAATTTGCTGGTGGTCCCTGGCCTGAAAGATCTTCAGCTGGCCACCACGAGGGTCAAGACCTTCATGGTCTTGGCCCCTACCTGGTGGAACAAGCCCCCTGAGATCAGGGCCCTGCAGGACTTGAAGTTTCCACAGGGCCTGTAAAACGGAGCTGTTCTGCCAGCCGGATCTGAACTGAAATCAAATTGTTGCTGTGGCCTCCCAGGGAAGTCTGAGGGTATGAGACGGCACCATCTACTGTTAATGGTTTTAAGCTGCTTTTATGCTGTAATGTTTTATGACTATTCTGTTTTATATAGTTTACTATTGTTGTTCACTGCCCTAAGCCCTGCGGGGAAGGGTGGGTGATAAATCAAAATGTAAAATAAAAAATAAAATAAAATTGGTATTTAGAAATCGACCATGGTGGCTTCACCCAGCTACCATAGCTAAGAGTATTAACAGATGAAGTGGTCATGATTCCTACTGATTTTATTATTATTATTATTATTATTATTATTATTATTATTATTATTATTATTATTATTATTATTATTATTATTATTATTATTATTATTATTATTATTATTTATTCAGTTTATATACCGCCCTCCCCCGGAGGGCTCAGGGCGGTTCACAACAAAAATACAAACAATAAACCAAAATAATTCCGTACTTATAGTACTGGTCCTCAATTTAAAAGCAGCGCTCAAATTTTAACCTTTCCATTAAATACAATAAAATATAGGTAAAAATACAGATGGCGTCCCGTAAATTAAAACTCCCCTAAAGGAGTTATTCAAACATTTCCACACCATTTATCCTTGTGGTTCAAGGCAGCTGACAATAATAGTTTAACACATTTTCTAGTTACAAATCTCTTTTTTCCTAATCCCCTACTGAACCATATACATTAACTCCACCCGTTTTGATTCTATAGTCAAATTTCAATGGGGTGCCTACCCCCCTCCCCTTACAATTCTAAAAACACTGGAACAAACGACCATTTCCAACAGCCATTTTCTCCATAATTTTTACTCTATCATTTTGCTCATATTTTTTTTACCCAGAAATCCCCAGACACTTCACATTTTCCACAAAGTCCTGATTTATTAAGAAGATTTTTGGTTACACTCGAGTATAAGCCGACCCGAATATAAGCAGAGGTACCTAATTTTACCACAAAAAACTGGGAAATTGACTCGAGTATAAGCCTAGGGTGGGAAATGCAGCAGCTACTGGTAAATTTCAAAAATAAAAATAGATACTGATACAATTACATCAATTGAGGGATCAGTAGGTTAAATGTTTCTGAATATTTATTTCAAAGAAAAACAGTGAACTAGCTCGGTAAATGGAAAAGAGGGTCAACAAAACAATATGGTCTCAACAATAACTGTAAAAGTACAAAAACCTTAGCTCAATCAGCAACCAAGCTAAAACACAGGAGTTAAAATCCTTCAAAACTGGATTCCTCCTCCTCATCTGTATGTTCAAACAGAGCTTCGGCTGTAGCTGGTGTGAGGTTATCAGCACAGACATTGTCGTCATCACTGAGTTCGCAGTCATCACCATCACTGCTGTCGTTCTCATACCAAGCGCTGTCTTCACTGCCGTCCATATCATTACTAATGCCACATTTCTTGAAGGCACATTGCACCATGTCCTCTGGAATCTCTTCCCATGCATCACGAACCCACTCTGCTATCAATTCCATGTCGGGCTGCATCGGATTTCCAACTTTTGTCAGTCGGGCTTGACCAGATGACATCCATTCGTGCCACATCTTTCGCACACGGTCTTTGAACGGTTTATTTAAACACACATCTAGGGGCTGAAATACAGATGTAAGCCCGTCCGGAACAATGGCCAAAGTAACTTGAGAAGACTTTGCCAATTTTTTTATGTCATCAGATGTGTGGGCTCTGAACATACCCCAAACTAGCAATGATGGTTTTTTCTTAAAGGCGGCTCCTGGTCGTCCGTTCCAAATTTCTTCCAGCCATTTTTTTGTTCCGTCTTCATCCATCCAGCCTTCAATATGTGCGCGCACTGTAATTCGTGGTGGGAATTTGACCTTTTCAGGCAAGGTCTTTCTTTTAAAAATAATGACAGGTCGCAGCTTAGTTCCATTAGCCAAACATGACAGAATGACTGTGAAATGTTTTTTTTCATTTCCTGTGGTTCTGTTGCTTGGAAGATCAAAGGTCATAGGTATTTCATCCATATTCCCAATATCTCCCAGGTCATAGTTATGGATCCTTCTTTGTTTTATGATGAATGAATGGAATGACATCACGTTTTCATCAAGGTCTTTTGGCAACTTCTGTGAAATTTTTGTTCTTTGCCGCAAACATAAGGCAAACCTATTCATAAAGCGGTGACACCATCCTGCTGATGCACCAAAATTTTCAATGCCTGGTGTTTTAAATTTGTCATCTTTAGCCATTTGAAGGGCACGTAAGCGAATTCCCATGCGTGTTATGCAGTAACCATTTTGACGACACTCCATAACCCATTTATGCAATTCAGTCTCTAGAGCCCCATATGAAGTCGCTGAACCACGTCGAGCTTTTTTTGCCTTTGGAATCTTTTCCAAGTCAGCTTTAATTTTCCGCCACTCCCTCACTTGTTTTTCGTCAACACAAAATTCCTTACTTGCAATACTGTTACTGCTTTCTTCTGCTCTTGACACAACCTTAAGTTTGAAACCAGCTTCGTATGACCTGCGTTTTTGTTTTGGTCCAGGATTAGAAGTATTGCGATCCATTTCTAACAGGATAAAAAAAAGACTTTGAAAAAGAATGCCGTATCATAGCGATTGAATTCTCAAAATATACCATAAGCCCTACTCCAAAAATAAGCCCTAGTTATAGTTCTTAAAAGAGGTCAATTTACCGTAAAAACAGTGGTGTCCAAGCAACTATACATATAAACAAGTAAAATCAATTGGCAATAGAATGCAGCAAGGTAGATAGACTTCACCATGGAAAACAGATACCCCTCAAAACAATCTGGGTCCAGATAGGGGTTAATAAGAAAATAAAAAAATAAAATATAGCAGACTGAGTATTGTAAATAAACATACTGTTTGTCCAAGACCAGAGATATACTGGTACTTGTATTCAGCAATGCTTGGGCGGAGCAAGGGGGCGTGACCAAGCACGGGTAAGACTGTAAAGGCTACATCATTGGTAACATCCCTGGAGAAGAGCAGAAGAGGGGCCGCATCCGACATTCATCTGACAAAGATGCGGTGCGCCCCAGGTACCAGCACACAGAAGCGGGCAGGTTCTTGCCCAACATGGCATGGACAACACAGAGGCTGCCGGCGTGCAGGAGAAAAGAAGAGCGGTGATATCAGCAGTCATCCGACCACCCACAGAGGCTGCAGGCGCCCGCAGATGAGCGGGAGAGACCGGAGAACACCCACACTGCACCGGAGAACAGGTAAGTGGGACCCTCACTCGAGTATAAGCCGAGGGGGGCTTTTTCAGCATTAAAAAATGTGCTGAAAAATTCGGCTTATACACAAGTATATACGGTACCTTATTTGTAAAGGCTATATTAACAGCTGAATAGGTAACGTAAGTCATAGTGTGGCTTAAGTGTATTTTGAAAGCAGAGTATGCTTTATACACACACACACACACACACAGATTTTACACATAACAGTTTATTTAAAAGAAATGAATGAAGATAATACAGCATTTCCCTTGATGCAATGTGATATTGCTTCTCAGTTTGCTACAGAGTTGTAAGATTAACTTGCAAAATAGGTAATTTACCTTACATTTGGTATGCCAAAGAGGTATTTTGCCACACAATCACATACCTACCTTGATATATCTAAATATGAGGACACTGTATTTTATATATCTCCTTAACAGGAGTGGGGGGAGAACTTTGGTTTAAGATAACATGGTGGTGGGAAACATCATAGAGTCCCAGCTAACTCATGGTGACCCTTCATGGGGTTTCCTATTCAAGAGACAGAGACAAACTGCTTAGGGCTCAGACACGGATGACAGCACTCCTTATGAGATTGTCAGGCCTGTATTAAACAGTTCTCCTGACTCCCATGTGAGTTTTCTCATGCGAACTAAGGCCCGCCTTCTGACTGAATCCCTTTCCGCAATGAGTGCATTTGTATGGTTTCTCACCCGTATGGATCCGCATGTGGGTCATGAGGTTCCCTTTCTGATTGAAGCTCTTCCCACACTCTGAGCAAACGTAGGGGTTCTCGCCCGTGTGGATTCGCTCATGGATGACCAGCTTGGAACCCTTGGGGAAGCTTTTCCCACAGTGGATGCACATGTACGGGTTCTCTCCCCTATGCATCCTCTCATGGATCGCCAGGTAACACTTCCGGTTGAAGCTTCTCCCACAATCTGAGCACCTGTACGGTTTCTCGCCCATGTGGGTCTTCATGTGTTCCCAGAAGATGGAATCCTGGCCAAAGCTTTTGCCACAGTAACTGCATTGGTAAGGAGTCTCCCCAGCATGGGTTCTCAGATGTTCCTTAAGGTTGGAGTCACAGCTAAAGCTTTTCTCGCAGTGGGTGGAACTGTTCACGTCATTCTCTCCAAGGCAGGTTCTCTCCTGTCTCTGATCAAAGCTGTCTCGGTCATAAGACATGTGTGGTTCCTCTCCAGTGTGAACGTTCTGGGATTTCATAAGGTCAGAAGAAGCATTTTTTATCTCAGAGTAGGAGACTGTTTGCTCTTTTTCCTCTTTTGTACAGGAAACAGATTTCTCTACAGCCCTCTCGTGATGGCTTCCTTGCTTGCTCATAGCCATCCTTTTTTTATCGTTCTGGTAATTTTCATCTCTTCTCAAAGATTCCATATTTAGTCCTGCTTGTTCAAGGCCTTCCCAACGCAGGGAAGCCCTCTCATTCTCCCACTGCTGCCCATTGCCTGCAGGAATTCAAATATATATGTTTTATTTTCGTACATTTATAACTTACCCTGTTTCCCCAAATATAAGACATCCCCTAAAAATAAGACATAGTAGAGGTTTTGCTGAAGTGCGAAATATAAGGCATCCCCCTAAAGCAAGACGTAGCAAAGTTTTTGTTTGGAAGCATGCCCGATGAACAGAACACAGAAAAATAAGACATCCCCTGAAAATAAGACATAGCGCATCTTTGGGAGCAAAAATTAATATAAGACACTGTCTTATATTCGGGGAAACACGGTATCCCTTGCACAAGCCTCTGATAATGAACAATAACAAATAGAACGACTCAAAAATAAAATACAACATAAACATAAAACACAACAGCAGATTTCTAGTTAGTATGGTGTAGTGGTTAAGAGTAGTGAACTCTAATTTGGAGAACCGGGTTCAATTCCCTGCTTCTCCACAAGAAGTCTGCTGAGTGACCTAGGGCTAGTCACAGTTTTCACAGAACTCTCTCAGCCCCACCTACCTCACAAGGAATCTGTTTTTGGGAAGGGAAGGAAAAGTGATTGTAGGCTCACTGAAGGTAAAGAAAGCACAATATAAAAACCAACACCTCTTTTTCTATTTGGGCATTAAAGAACAAACAGCCTCAAAAGATGAAAACAGAAAAGGGCAGCCAAAATGCTTGAGAGGTTGGGGAACTTTTCCTATGAGTAAAAACTAGCAGGATTTGGCGCTTTTCAGTTTATGAAAACAGATGATCTAGGAGCAGGGCATGATGGAAGTTTATAAAGTTACACGTAGGAGAGAGAAAAAGCATAGAGAGAACTTTTTGCTCCTTCTCTCAGGCCCCTTCCGCACACGCAAAAATAATGCGTTTTCAAACCACTTTCACAACTGTGGATTTTGCTATTCCGCACAGCTTTAAAGAGCACTGAAAGCAGTTTGAAAGTGCATTATTCTGCATGTGCGGAATGAGCCTCAGAGTAATAGAACTCAGGGGCACCTTGTAAAATGGACAGAAATCTCAAGGAGACAAAAAGTGGGGAGGAAACCCGAACACCAACTGGTTGCTGTAAGACGTTGTAGCTGCATCTATACCCTGCATATTTCCCAATGGTGATCTATAGCAGTTTACATTATTTTCTCCTCCATTTTACATAATTTCCCCCTTTTGCATTTTATCCTCACAACATCCCTATGAGGCAGGTTAGGCTGACTGTGTGTAGGGATTTGAACTGGATCTCCCAGACGTTAATCTGACACTCTTAACCACTACACCACATTGTCACCGTCACTGAGTCTTTGCCCTGTTATTTTCTTATAGGCAACCTTTTAAAGTCTGACCTGGTCCATCGGTGTGAGATGTCTTACTTACTTGGCGTGGCCACCCCTTCGTCATATTCCTGCTTGGCTTCCCTGTGGGTCCAAGCATCCGGCAGGAGAACTCGGCCCGCCTCGGAAGAATCTGCAGATGCCTCTGGATAAGACACCAGAACCTGGAAGTACAGGAAGGGGAAAAATCATTTGCAGAGAGAGATAGAGCAGTGCAGCAAGCAAAGCTTGGGTCTCACCCCAATATGTCTGATCCTGGTAAGTTCACCTCCTCCACACACGAATGCATAAAGTCTAATGTGACTGAAACAAAGGGTGAGCTATCATTTTCATCTAGGTTGAGGCCTCAGAAAGAGAACTGGTACTATCCAAGAGATAATGATCTGCAGTTGTGCTCTGAAAGGGCTTTGGGGCCAGTCACTCAGGTCCGGTTCCCACATGGAAGAGAATAGGGAGGGAGCTACTGTTCAGTACTAGACTTGCAAAAGGCCCCAGGTTCGATTCCCCGCCTCTCCAGCTAAAAGGATTGGGAAGCAGGTGATGTGAAAGACCTCCCCCAGAGACCCTGAGGAAATCAGTCAGTCAGAGGAGACCGCCCTAATCTTGAAGGACCAACAGTCAGTGAAAATCAGCTTCATACGGCCAATTGGCCATGCTGGCAGGGACTGATGGGAATTGTAGTCCATAACATCTGGAGTGCCAAAGGTTCGCCACCACTGGTAGGCTCTGGAGGATCTGCCCGGATGGAACAATCGTTCCAGGTGAGTTGATGGTCCTGAGTATCAGACCATTGAGCTGATGGGTGACCCATTATCTTTGATGGGTTTTGCTGGCTGTTGGACAATACAGGTAACGACCCTTAATGGCCATTACAATATAAGATGGTCACAAGGAGATGAGTCACAGGAAAGATTTAACAAATATAGACAAGGTGTGCTATTGTGCATATTCAAATGCTGTTTTCTGAGTATGAGCCAGGCATGAGGTGGGGGTGTGTTTGTTTTCCGTTAAGCATTCTTGCTCATAAGGTCAAACACAGTCCCAAAATTGAGTTTCTGAACCAGACTCCTTATGTGTCCAGGGCACTTCTTCTGTCCGATTCTGACAGGGTAGCATTCCAGGAGAAAGACCATTCTTTCACATTTCGTGCTAACCCAGGTCAGTTGGCTACAACACAGAGGAAGCCCAAGTACAGGGAAGAAGAGGTGTAATTAAAAATATGCCTGGGGCAGGGGAAGAATGCCACAGTACAATGTATTTAATCTGCATAGCCAATCAGATCTTCAGTATCCAATTAGAAGTCCTGTTGGGTCAGAGCCCCACCTGACCCCACCTACTTTCTAAAAACTTTTGGTCACCAACAATGGTGTCAACAGGCACCATGGACACCATGTTGGGTACTCCTGCTCTAACCACTTCATCGCACATACTTCCCTATACTAAGTAAAATCCCTGGTCTATTCTAGCTTAGTCTTGGCCAGTCTGACCACTATGGGTTCTCCAGTGCCTCAAGCAGAGAAAGGTCTTCCTTAGCACCTGAGACCTCTCAACTGGAAATGCCGGGAATAGAACCTGGGACCTCCTGGATGCAAAGCACGGGTTTTAACCACTGAAATTAAGCTGCTTTCAGCCTGTAGTGTAGAGATGGCATCATTTTATTCACAGATGCCCTCTTGTCCCACACAGGATGAAGAAAAAGAAGAGAAGAGTTTGGATTTATATCCCCCTTTCTCTCCTGCAGGAGACTCAAAGGGGCTTACAATCTCCTTGCCCTTGCTCCCTCACAACAAACACCCTGTGAGGTGGGTGGGGCTGAGAGAGCTCAGAGAAGCTGTGACTAGCCCAAGGTCACCCAGCTGGCGTGTGTGGGAATGTACAGGCTAATCTGAATTCCCCAGATAAGCCTCCACAGCTCAGGCGGCAGAGCTGGGAATCAAACCCGGTTCCTCCAGATTAGATACACAAGCTCTTAACCTTCTACGCCACTGCTGTAGCAACAAACCTTGGACTAGCCCCTGATCTAGTATGAAATTATCTTCCCGAATGCCATCTTTGTTTGGCCAGGTCTGAACTCTGAAGGCTTTGGCTGCTCCTCTTGATTCTCAGTGCTTGGAATTGCAAACATCAAAGCAACTTTCAAAAATAAATGATGAACATCAAAACCCATCTCACCTCAGCCTCGTGTTGTGGAGTCTGCAGCTCTGCGAACTCACCGGCAGCCAACTCTTGCACCTGTTGCTCCCGCTTCTCGGCCTCTTGCTGCCGCTTCAACAAGAAATCTTCCGCCAGGGCCACTGCCTGCGCGCAGGACTCGGGATCACGTTCCCGGACCCTGCTCTGGGTTTCCTGGGGCAGGATGGTCAGAAACTGCTCCAGGATCAGCTGCTCCAAAATCTCCTCCTTTGAGTGCCTCTCCACTCTCAGCCACTGATAACAAAGATGTTGGAGCCGCCCGTAAGCTGCTCTCGGCCCCTCCGCTTCCTGGTAGCAGAGCTGTCTGAAGCGCTGGCGCTGCCTCTCCCTCACAACAGCCTCTCTTTGCAAGATGGCTGCCTTCACCTTCCCATAATCCTCTCTGTCTCCGGCTCCGAGACTGATGAAGGCCTGCTCGGCTTCTCCGCTGAGTGCTGGCAAGAGGAAGCTGACCCACTTGTCCTGAGGCCAGCGGCATGCCAACAAAACTTGCTCAAAGGAGGCCAGGAAAGTCTTCGTGTCCTCCCATGGAGTCGGCTCCACACACATCTGTGTGTTCCCCCGCTCAGAGTCAGAGGCCTGCAGTGTCCTCAGAAATTCCTGCCACTGGGCTTCCCAACGCTGTTGCAACCCTTCGCCTGGGTCACATTTCACTTGCTGCGGGGCTGCTGTCTGGAACTGTCCAATACTCCTCACGTGTACAACCTGTGGGGCGTTTGCTGTTCTTCCAACACCCGGCCTCAGTTTAGAGGCTGCTGTGACCTGTTCCTTCATTTTGAAGCTCTGGGTCAACTGTTTTTTTCCCTTCACCAACTAGAAGTGTGTGGCAGATTCCTGTCTGTCTCCAGTCCAAAGGACTTCAGGACCAGCAGGAAATATCTCCAAGTCAACCAGCAGGGGGCAGTGGCGATGAACACCTGCTATGAACAAACATGGTAAGTGCCAGAACTGCTGTTTTGTGGCAGTTAGAAATGTGAGCTCTGTGTGTTATGGTCCCGGGTTCAAATCTCTCCCCTGACACAATAAACGCATTATCTAAAGCCAAAATCCATCTAACACTTTTTCCACTAAAACCAATCAAAATAACACAAAATAGATTGAAAATATTTGAGTTCTACAGAACTTTTCCTCAGGCTAGACCAGTGGTGGCGAACCTATGGCACGGGTGCCCCCCCCCCCTCCCCACACACATCTAGGCTGGCCTGGGCTGCTGGGCTTCGATTATTAGCATTAAAACTAAGACCCAGTTTTGGGGAAGCAGTGTAGGTAACCCTGATAAGCTCTGTTAAATCCCTCTGATTTTCATGCGAAGAACTAAAGCGCGAACCTTTACCTGGGAGTAAGCTCGGTTGCTGGCAATGGGGCTTGCTTCTGAGAAAACCCTCCTAAGGTCGTGATTCACCCATTGGAAGAGTTGCACGGTTGTTTCAAAGCAAAGCCACCGACTACCACCAAGCCTACTCCTGAGTAACGCACGCCTTGGAGCCCACCGTTTTTTCTAAACTAAAGCCTCAGTATTCAGGTTAAATTGCTGTATTGGCACTTTGCGATAAATAAGTGGGTTTTGGGTTGCAATTTGGGCACTCGGTCTCAAAAAGGTTTGCCATCACTGGGCTAGAGGAAGGAGGGGGGGGAGGAGGGACCCACCTTTCCATCCCATTGTCATCCTGGCATAGATCCAATGGTGATTAAACTGGGGGAGCTAGTCCTGTGGCACCTTAGAGACTAACAGCATTTACTTCAAATGCTCTGGAGTAAAAACTCACTGTGTCAGAATCAGAATATAAAATAAATACATGTGTCCGATTTATATACATAACAGGAGAGGATGTGGTGTGTGTGTAAGTTACAAAGAAGATGGTTTAAAACATGATCCAGTCAAAAGAAGAACTAGCTGAGGACCACTTCCAATTTTTGTTAGCTAGGCAAAGTTGGATTAACACAGAATCTAGTACCTGATAAAGCCCATTCAATAGATATCTAGTTGCATTCCTATGAAGAAGAAGAGTTTGGATTTATATCCCCCCTTTCTCTCCTGCAGGAGACTCAAAGGGGCTTACAATCTCCTTGCCCTTCTCCCCTCACAACAAACACCCTGTGAGGATGCCCCAGTAAGGAACCTGGCTGCCGCATGCTGCATGAACTTCAACCCCCAGGTCATGGACAAAGGCAGGCCAGCGTAGAGTGAGTTACAAGAATCCAATCTGGAGGTGACGGTTGCATGGATTACTGTGGCCAGGTCGGAATGAGAAAGATACGGAGCCAACTGCCGTGCCTGACGCAGATGATAAAAAGCTACCTGGGCTTTTTGTTTTTATGATGACCTAAGAGGAAAGTTGCTGTCCCTACATCTTCCTTTTGGGTTTCCAGTGTGCATTTAGGTGGCCGCTGTTGGAAACGAAAGGCTGATCTGATCCTGGAAAACAGTTTGTATGTTTGGGGGAACCAAAAACCACCAATGACATCTCTTGCTTGAACGGTGATGGAAGCACCTGTCTGAGACAGAGGACACGACTTTTGCAGATTATATCCATTATTGGAGGCAGGGGGGGAGCGGGGGAAGGGACAGATCTGATTTTACCTCTTGCCTCTGGCTTCCACTTTTTGCCTGCTACCTTTCATTTCCACTGAATCCTCCTCATTTTGTGCTGCTGCAGTACCCCAAATGCCACCGGAACTGTAGTGTTTGGTGACGTCTATGAACGCCACATTTTCAGCCTCCAAATTAGCATTAACAAACAAAAGATTTGGGAAACAGTCACAACCAGCAATTGAAACATTAAATGAAAAGATAAAATAATATTCTTGTGCATTTGACACAATGGGTTGTACTCCCAAGAAAGCTTTTGGTAAATTTAAAATGTGTTGGTCTTTAAGGTGGCACAAGATGTATATGTTTCGAATAATAAAAAAATAAATAACTTGTAATTGTAAGATGGTATTCTTAAAGTCAGCCAAACCAGTCCCATGACTACTCTATCTGACAAAATGAAGGGGGCTTTGATCTTGCAAACTCATACCCTTTAACTTGAATATCTTTTCCTGATGCAACTGTTAACGTAAACAAAATGTTTTGTGAGTATAAAGTCCCAGTTCCCTCATATTTTCAATGGAAAAACACACTTGTTACCGGTGGTTAAAGTATTGTTGCGGGACATTATCCTGACGTTCGGTTTTCCATGGGAGGGGGTCAATACAGACAACGGGTCGGGGTTCATCTCCCGAGTCGTACACACTGCCTGACTCAAATGCATTCTGCCGGTTCTTCAAGAACTTGGGAGCTTAAGGTTGGAAGGAATCAATGGGACTGACTTGCTGAATAAGCAGGTTTATTGAGACAGAGGTACGACTCTGTTGGACTAAGATCTGGGAGACCTCGTTCACATCCTCACTCTGTCATGGAAACCCACTAGATGACCTTGGGCCAATCTCAGGGTAGTGAGGATAAAATAAGGCTTTGGGTGCCTGTTGGGGAGAAAGGTGTGGTGTAAATGAAGCAAATATATAAATAAACAATGTTCTAGATCCGTGGTCTTTGCCTTTGCCGGACTTGGTAGCCACTGAACTGCAAGCATGCCACCAATAGTCACTTGATATAGAATCATGTGACTGAAGACGATTAAGAGTTTGGACTTACACCCTACCCTTCCCTCCTATAACAAGTTTCAAAGCAGCTTACAAACTCCTTCCCTTCCTCTCCCCACAACAAACACCTTGTGAGGTAGGTGGGGCTGAGAGAGTTCTGAGAGAACTGTGACTAGCCCAAGGTCACCCAGAAGCCTTCATGTGTAGGAGTGGGAAAATAAGTCCAGTTCACCAGATCAGATTCCACTGCTCATGCAGAGTGGGCTGTGGCGCAGTGACACAGCATCTGCTGGGCATGCAAAAGGTTCCAGGTTCAATCGCTGGCGTCTCCAGTTGTGTAGATAAAATGCTGGAAGTGCAAACCATGCCGTCTCAAAGATAGAAAGGTGATAGATAATAATTAGGTCAGTACCAGACAGATGGAAGAGGGGAGTTATTCAGTGAGGAGCCACTCTCCCTTAAGGGGGTTACCATGGGGGTGCCTGGACTTGCATCTCCAAGTAAGATTTTGGACAGGCAAGGGAACAGGCGGCCCTTCGAGGCGAATTCACACAATACAAAGTCCCCATGTGTCTCTCAGAACTGACTTCATACTTTGGATGAAGGCCTCATAGTAGCCAAGCCCTTTTTTTATTGTATTCACAAGCAAGCTAGTCTATAGTGGAGATATTTAAAGGCCAGCAAGGTACTTTCCTTTCCACCTATACAATTTAATAGCCAACTGTTGTACTCTGAACTAACTAGAATTTCCAGACCTGAGTTTCTGCATTTCATTGCACACGTCGTCTGGTTTGGGACACCAGTTGAGGTTTATCCATTCCTAAAGTCGATTATTGTACTCACAAGAATTATGAAGTCACCTTACTGAGTCAGACCATGGGTCTATCAAGGTAGTAGCCATTCTGGGGCCTCAGGAGGAACCCGCTCACATTGCCTACTGCCTGATCGTGTTTTAGACTGGAGGTGCTTGGAACAGAACTTGGGACCTTCTGCAGATACTCTACCACTGAGTCATGGTCCCATGCTGCATCACTGCGCCACAGCCCACTCTGCATGAGTAGTGGAATCTGATCTGGTGAACTGGATTTATTTCCCCGCTCCTACACATCAAGGCTTCTGGGTGACCTTGGGCTAGTCACAGTTCTCTCAGAACTCTCTCAGCCCCACCTACCTCACAAGGTGTTTGTTGTGGGGAGAGG
>NC_059427.1:10603473-10623914 GCF_021028975.2 Sphaerodactylus townsendi
GTTTGGAGAGGAGACGTCTGAGGGGGGATATGATTGAAGTCTATAAAATTATGCATGGGGTAGAAAATGTTGACAGAGAGAAATTTTTCTCTCTTTCTCACAATACTAGAACCAGGGGGCATTCATTGAAAATGCTGGGGGGAAGAATTAGGACTAATAAAAGGAAACACTTCTTCACGCAACGTGTGATTGGTGTTTGGAATATGCTGCCACAGGAGGTGGTGATGGCCACTAACCTGGATAGCTTTAAAAAGGGCTTGGACAGATTTATGGAGGAGAAGTCAATCTATGGCTACCAATCTTGATCCTCCTTGATCTCAGATTGCTAATGCCTTAGCAGACCAGGTGCTCAGGAGCAGCAGCAGCAGAAGGCCATTGCTTTCATATCCTGCATGTGAGCTCCCATAGGCACCTGGTGGGCCACTGCGAGTAGCAGAATGCTGGACTAGATGGACTCTGGTCTGATCCAGCAGGCTAGTTCTTATGTTCTTATGTTCTTAAGGTGGTCTCCGACCGCGGCCCCCAATTCATTTCAAAGTTCTGGAAGGCGTTTTTGGGGTTGTTGGGGGCCGCCCCGGCCGTCGCCGCCCCCTACCACGTTCAAAGTGACGGCGAGACGGAGAGAACGAACAGAACCCTAGAGCAGTATTTACGTTGTTACACCAACTACCACCAAGACAATTGGTGCGAGCTTATTCCGTTTGCGGAGTACGCCTATAACAATGCGGTTCATAGCAGTACAAAGAAAACCCCCTTTGAAATTGTGTCGGGTCGCTCCTTCCCGCCGTTGCCACAACTACCCGCGACAGCTTTGGACCCTCCAGAGTTTCAACAATGGATTTCATCCCTAGCCGAGGGATGGAAAACGGTCCAGACCGCCTTACAACAAGCTAAGGACTCCCAAAAGCTGCAAGCGGATAAACACCGCTCGGATTTCCCTCTGCGTGTGGGCTCTTGGGTGTATTTATCTACAAAAAATCTCAGAGACGTGCATAAATTTTCCAAACTTGGCAAAAGATTCGTGGGACCTTTTCAGATTACTAAAGTGATTAATGATGTCACTGCCCGCTTAGATTTGCCTAACTCTCTTAGTAACATTCATCCTGTCTTCCATTCCAGCTTGCTCAAGGAGGCTCCCGCTTCCGATGCCTGGCACGACCCGCCGGAGAGGCCCCCACCGACTATTATTGATGGTCACAAGCACTACGAAATTGACGCTATCCTGGACTCTCGCTTTAATCGCAAACGCTTGCAATATTTAGTCTCTTGGGTGGGATATTCCTCTGGGTATAATCAATGGGTTTATTCCGAAAATATTGACGCCCCCACCCTTATTTCTGCTTTCCACCGCGCCTTTCCGCATAAACCTGGGGGGGAGGAGTCTTCTTTAAGGGAGGCAGAGTGTAAAGGATTCAATGGTGTTGATGGTGAAGTAACCTTGAGTGCATTCCACAGCCCGGGCGATGGGCCAGCTGCATCGGCGGAGACTTTATCTTTGCGCGGGAGATGAGGACTCCGTTCCCATGGGAAGCAGGAGGGGGGATGGGGTGAATGGTGTTATAACCTGTGCTTCTGGCGGGAAGTGTCATTCCTGCCACTACGTGTACGTGAGCTTTCTAAGATGTCTTAATAAACGGACTTTTACATCCAAAAAGCCTTTTATTTCTGCTTCTATGGAATTCCTTACAATACGACATGTAGCACTGCTTTGTATTGCCTTCTACTCAGTCAATCAGTCAAAACCGGGCCCATATTGCTTTGTATCCACGCAGGGGCGTACCTAGGCAAACTTGCACCCGGGGACAAAACCTGAGTTTGGCGCCCCCCCCCCCCCCAGCCCGGTGTATGGGCGGCCACCCTCCCCCACAATGACCAAACAATGATTTTTTGTACCAGCTCACAAAACACCTCCCACCAGCAAAACATACATGGCTCTCTCCCCACCAACACTTTTCCTAATTTCCTAATCACAACAACCCTATGAGGTAGGTTGTTAGCCTGAGAAACAACTCCAAGTCAGTGTAAGTGGGTATTAAGCATGTAAATCTCTCACAAATCACCCCCAGCAAAACATTTACCAAACAAATGTCAGCATCATCTCTCACAAAACACCTCCAGTGGAATCCACCCCCAAACAGCATCACTTTCAATTGTGTTTAAACTAGGGAGCTCAAATTCTTCTTTTAAATCTACCTTAAAGGGAGAATCTGGGGTCCCCGGTTAAAACAAAATGGAAAGTGATGCTGTTTGGGGGTGGATTCTCCCCCACCCTGAAACAGCATCACTTTTGAGGGTTGGAGATTCAGATGAAACAAATAGCATATTCAGCTGGAATCTGGGCAAACTTGGGCACATTCGGACAAAAATTGTCCAATTATGTCCTGCCCAAATATGAACAAATGTGAATGCAAGGTATTTAGGTTTTGGGGGGGGGGTATTTTTGATGTTTTTTCGGCCTGCAGGGAGTGCATTTTAAAGCTAGCAGCACCATAATTTCAGAGCATCATCCATAGATTGCCCTGATGATACCACCCAAGTTTGGCAATGTTTGGTTCAGGGGCAGCAAAGTTATGGTCGCCCAAAAGGAATCCCCCCATCCCCATTGTTTTCAATGGGAGCTAACCTGAGATGGGGGCTACCCATTTGAGGGACCATAACTTTGGTCCCCCTGAACATAACTTCACCAAACTTGGGTGGCATCATAAGAATAGTTAACAGATGATACCCTGAAATTTTGGTGTCACTAGCTTTAAAAATACATCCCTTCCAGGCACCCCAAGAAATTTGCCCAAGATTCTTTGTTTTGCAGTGACTTTGCTCCATTGTAGCTAATGAGGAATTTCTGAGGCAGGCTGCACATTTTTGAAGATAGAGGTGCCAGATTTTCAAGGTGGCTCCAAGAGGCCTTGAGTAATAGCATCCAAGCTTGGTGAGCTTTGCTTCTGGAGTGTGGGGGGCGGGGAGTTGAGAGAGTTCTGAGAGAACTCAGCCCACAGGCTTTCATGTGCAGGAGCGGGGAAACAAAATAAGCCTTTTGGGGGCCCATAAAATTGAACCCCCAGAAGCAAAGGTCTCCAAACCTGGATGCTATTACCAGGAGGGCCTCCTGAGCCACCCTGAAAGTCTGGTGCCTCTATCTTCAAAAATGTGCAGCCTGCCTACACACTCAGAAATTCCCCATTGGCTACAATGGAGCAAAGTGACTGCAAAACAAAGAATCTTGGGCAAATTTCTTGGGGTGCCTGGAAGGGGTGTATTTTTAAAGTTGGTGACACCAAATTTTCAGGGTATCATCTGTTCACTATTCTTATGATGCCACCCACGTTTGGTGAAGTTATGTTCAGGGGGATTGAAGTTATGGTCCCTCAAATGGGTAGCCCCCATCTCAGGTTAGCTCCCATTGAAAACAATTGGGATGGGGCACCCCCTTTGGGGGTCCATAACTTTGCTGCCCCTGAACCAAACATCACCAAATTTGGGTGGTATCATCAGGACAGTCTCCGGATGGTACCCTGAAATTTTGGTGCGGATAACCCCCTGCAGGCCGGAACGTGAAACAACACTTAAAACATTTAAAAACACACAAACGACCCTGAAATGTTGGCGCCCCCCCACGTGACCAAATGGGGGGCGCCCGTGGACATAGGGTACCCCCTGTCCCTAGGCAGGAACGCCACTGTATCCACGTGGATCTCTGGTCCACAAAATTTTAAAAAGGCTGCATGTGCATCGCGCACAGCCCACTGCGTTCTCATTGGATGGGAGGCTCCATGTCACTACCAGCGGCGGGAAAAATGAATCCGGATTCACCCCCCCAACTTCCCCACAGCTCCAGATTGCCCACGTGTTTTTTAAAAAGGTCTACTTTCTTGCAAGTTCTAAAATAACACGTGCTGGGGGGGTGGGGGGGTCCAATAATGGTCAAGTGTTCAGTTCCAGAAGGATATCACAGGTGAAGAAATACACTTTGCTTAAACAAGAGGTTAAATATCCTCACCTTACCTCTAGAGTGGCTTCTTAAACTCCAGGGGGCAGCCATGTTAGCCTATTGTAGTGAAACAAACCAAACTACACTCTGTCCCACATAAAGACATTAGTAGATTGTATATTCCTCCACCACAGAGAAAGCATGCCAGACCTTCGTTCCAGAATGCTCTGCCTCTGTTCTAGTGCCTACCTGCTCCTACTCCTCTCATCCGTTTGAAAGTAAAAATACATTTTAGCATAAACGTTCTTATACCAAAGTATTATGTTCAATAATGCACAAAATAATGGTTTTGACAAAGTCAGTTTGTAAGAAAAAAATGAATACTTTTCATATTTGTTTGGCACTATATTCTAATGCAGAAGCTTACAATTTTCTCAACTGCTGCACCTCAACTGACCAAACTAACATCTTTATGTGAAACAGAATATAACAGCATTTATTCCAGAAGGGTGCTTTGGGACTTTTTGTTTTGTCTAAGGGAACCACTGGTCAGAATGAAAACCATATCTGGCCCTGGGGTTTAGACAGAAGGTTGTAGGATGGGATTGGTTCCTTTGGGTCACCTGACTAAAAGGACTCTGCCCAGAGATACTTACATGTAGAGTTAAAATGAAAGCAAAGCTCCCATTTTCACTCTCACTTTCCTGTCCATCTCTCTCTATACCCTCCAGTGTTATGGTAAGATGGGGCTTCTGACTTGGAGCCATGCAAGGTGGGACAATAACACCCATATCCTTAAGATTATTTTCCCCATAAACATTAGCCAATGTTCAGAAGTAGCATTGGTCTGAATACCAGTTGTGGAGGAGGAAAGGATGGCTTGTTTCCTTCCTGCTCATCTTGGAAGCTTCTATTTGGCCACAGTGGGAAAGAGGATGCCAATTTATGGTTTGATCTATGGGTTCAGCTTCTCTTCCTCAAGAGAATATATACCTAATTTTAGGATAGTAATGAGAAACACAAAGAAAGAGAAAGAGGAAAACACATGTTGGGGACTGGATTCTCACCAGAAATTCCTGCCACTTTAAAAAATACACAGAACAATTAATGACAACTTATGTCATTTTAGTAATTATGTAGGGTCTCTTTAATTCTTCCTCCTGTAGTTAGTCCAGCATCTCTCTCGTGTGGGTTCGTGCGTGTGAAATGAGGCTCGACCGCTGAGAGAAGCGTTTCCCACAATCTGAGCACTCATGTGGCTTCTCGCCTGTGTGGATCCTTTGGTGCCTCATGAGTACTGAATTTTGACTGAAGCTCTTCCCACAGTCTGAACATTCATAGGGCTTCTCGCCTGTGTGGGTCCTTCGGTGCGTTCTGAGACTTGAGCTGACAATGAAACATTTCCCACAGTCCAGACATTTATATGGCCTCTCTCCTGTGTGGGTTCTCTCATGGGCCACAAGATTTCCTCTCTGCACAAAGCTTTTCCCACAGTCTGAGCACTGGTAGGGCTTTTCCCCATTGTGTATCTGCTGATGTGTGAGGAGGGCAGAGCTTAAACTGAAGCTTTTGCCACAGTCTGAACATTTATATGGTTTTTCTCCTGTGTGCGTCTCCTCATGGACTATGAGCCTGGATCTGTGAATAAATGTCTTCCCACATTCAGCACACTTATGTGGCTTCTCTCCCCTATGTGCTCTCTCATGTGCCACTAAGATCGACCGATCGACAAAGCTTTTTCCACATTTGGCACAGCAGTATGGTTTTTGCCCTGTGTGGGTTCTTTTGTGGACAATGAAGCTCGATTGATGAGTGAAGCTCTTCCCACAATCCAAGCACACGAAGGGTTTCTCCCCTGTGTGGGTTCTCTGATGTGCGTCAAAACTGGTTTTGTGGCGGAAGAGTTTCCCACAGTCCGGACACTGGTATGGCTGCTCCGCTGTGTGCAGCTTCTGGTGTCTGTAGAGATGTGAACTCAAACGGAACGGTTTCCCACAATGGGTGCACTGAAAAGGTTTCTCTCCTGTGTGGGTCCTTTCATGTGCAACAAGGTTGGATCTATAATGGAAGCTTTTCCCACATTCCAGACATCTGTGGAGTTTCTCAGTGGTGTTTGTTTCATTGCATGGAATGAAGATCGAGGTCTGACCACAACTTTTTGCACATTCAGTGCCATGCTCGTCATCACTAACATGGATTCTCTGGTGCTTATCTGAGTCACTGCAATCTTCGTAGACCACTGGGCAAGAGGCAAATTTCTCAGATCTCTTCCCTGTTGGGTTTCCAAACTGGCTTTTAATGTCATCTCCTGACAGATGAAACAAGGATATTCTTGTTTTGGTACATCCTAATGACACATCTTGCTTTTTCTCATGTGGAGGACTTTCCTGTGATGTAAGCATCTCTTCTGTCTCATTCAAAGATCTGTAACCTAAACACAATAAAATCACAATGTCACAGAAGATTAAGAGGAAGCTGAGCTCAGTGTCATGACACCCACACTCCATCCTGGGGACTGTAAGATCAGTCAGTGAAGGAGACTGGTTTGCAATACATGCAGGGTCTTTCTAGCTCTGGCTGTACTAACGTGGACTTTTCTGGAACATCAGAAGAGCCTTGCTGGAGTAGACCAAAGATCTATTCACTCCCACATCATGCGCTGCAGCCTAACTAGATGCAAAGACTTCAACTTGCAGAATGCGGCTTTCCCACCTCCCACACAGCCAAAACATCCCCTGAAATTCTCTTTTTTGAGGTGGGGGAGGGCCCCCTCTCCTGCCTCAAGAAGGAAAAATTGCATTCCACAGGCAGAAGTTCTTGCACCTATAGAAACATCTGGCCTGGATCGACCCCTCTGTTTTAACATTGAACTACCAGATGCTTCTAGAACAGCGGTTCTCAGCCTTCCTAATGCCGCAACCCTTTAATACAGTTCCTCATGTTGTGCTGATCCCCAACCCTAACATTTATCCATTTTAGAGATGGAGAACACTGATGCAGAGAGTCTTAGGCGACCCCTATGAAAGGTGGTTCGATCCCCAAGAGGGTTGCGACCCACAGGTTGAGAACCGCTGCTCTAGAAGATGCACAAGTATGGTATGAAGGCAACATACCTTGTCTGCCCTTGTCTTCCCTTCCCAAGAGTGTCTACAGTTACACTGCCTCAGAGCATGGAGGTTCCATTTATTCCCAACAGGGAAAAGGAGGAGATGTTTTTATTGTAAAATGCCCTGCTGCAGTAGTGAGAAAACCAATATGCTGTACATGAGGCAAACAGCAAACTATACACGAGGGTTTCTCATTTTCTTTCACTATAGTGCCTAGCACACATTTAAGCCTTCCTATTATTATTACTGATGTGAATAATTGCAAGCCAGAGACCAGGGCATCCCACTTCCCTTCATTGCACAGTGCCTAGTGCAGCATTAAGCAATGATATTTACTGCACCACTCACTGTATTTATCAACTTGTTTTACTGCACTGTCTTCTAATTCTTGTATTCCCATTTTTTTTCTGTCATTGATAGTATGACTTATTCTGGGTTTAACTGCATTGTTTTTTAAATGTTGTATTTTAACTTGAGCCTCAGCAAGCAAACGAACTAAAAACACATTAAAATTGTTATAATTAGTAATGTGATGAGTTGCAAACCATATCCAGGGGTATTGTTGAAGGCTTTCACGGCCGGATTCAACTGGTTCTGGTGGGTTTTCCAGGCTGTGTGGCCGTGGTCTGGTGGATTTTGTTCCTAACAGTGAAACAGTGAGTGAAACAGACTTTTCTCTGTGATACACCTCTGAAGATGCCAGCCACAGTTGCAGGCGAAACGTTAAGAACAAAATCCACCAGAACCATATTCAGGGGTGTTCTATTTCCCTTAATTGTACAGATGCACAAGATTAACCCTTATTATTTAGCCTTTAAATCTGGCTAATGGTGACTTTGTAAGGTTTTCAGGGCAAGAGGCAAGCAGGTGGTTTGTCATTGCCTGCCTCTGCATAGCAGGTCCCCGGACCACCCTGGTGGTCTCCCATCCAAGTATTAACCAGGGGCGACCCTGAACTTCTGACATCTGATGAGGCAAAACTTGGCCATCCAGGACAGGTTATTTTTATTGGACTTATGATTTGTCCCAAACCAGCAGCTCCATTTCCTTCACTGTTTGCAGTTCAAATACCACTGGTAATAATAATTGGAAAGTAACGAGGAATAACTGTTATGTGATTAAACCGGATTGAAACAGATGCTACCATGTCTGTGCATCCTAGGCCGCTCCCGCACATGCAAAATAATGCACTTTCAAAACACCTCCAATGCACTTTGTAGCTGGATTTTACTGTGCAGAATAGCAAAATCCACTTGCAAACAATTGTGAAAAGTGGATTGGAAAAGTGCATTATTCTGCATGTGCGGAAACGGCCCTAGGCGTGCTCCACTCAAAACGGGAATAATCGGTGGGGCTTAGCCTAGGTTCGGACAAAGATGTCTTTGCTTCAGGTTGGAAAGCAGGCGAAAGCGGAGAGGACTGAACCCGAGTCGTTTGGCTCACACCAACCTCGCCGCCGCTCTTCAATCTCAGATCCGAAATAGACCTTTTAAAAGGGGGTTGACGGTGCAAGAGATCCTTTGCTCCGGATCCTTGCTGGCTCCGCCCGTTTCTTCCCCGCAGCTTTGAACCCTAAACTGGTCTCAGCCTCTTCGTGCAATCAAACCCCACATCGTTCACACGGGGCGGAGGGAGAACCGACCCGGATCTTGCACCCATCTGCACTCGGAAGCGCACCGGCATCATCTCGGGCCGGCCGAGAGAGAAGAGCAGCCGCGCTTGGCCTCCTCTCCAGCGCCCTCTGCTGGCCGCAGCTCACGCAAAGCCGCTCCCTTGACTGCATTCCCACGAACAGGAGGGAAGCGTGTTTTAGCCCCCACCCCCATGCAAAGTGGAGTTAGCTGTGTGGGAATACTTGGAAGCCGCTTGTTGCAAACCAGTCCTAGGGAAGCCTCTGTTGCAGGCTGTTTATTAATGCTTTGCAGAGAAGGTGATTTTTTGTTCTGTACAAGACACGTTTTTTAAAAAACAAGAAGATACGGAGGTCAGGAAAAGTACTAGAAAGGAGACTCTGGTCTGGGGGTTGAGCAAAGTTCTGTCCCAGGTGACTCCCCTTCCCCCAACAACACTCTCTGAAGGTAGGCACTTCCGAACTGTCTCTGGAAGGAACTTCACAGAAGGAGCCAGAGCTCAAGAAGAAGGGCTCCCCTAAGCCCCTCAAATAAAACAGAGCAAGAAGGAAAGGAAAAGTTTGAATCTCTCCCGGGGGGTTTGGTGACCAGGATTTGGCAATTTCATCCTGGCCAGGGAAGACTTTTGCCTCTTGGAAGGAGCCTTTGGGAAAAGGCCATCCCTCCTTTGCTTTCTCTGCGTGGTTTTAGTCTACCTGAAACAGGAGCATATGGAACACTTCCACATCTTTCTCCCTGGTGGTCTAGTGGTCAGGATCTAGCACTTTCATTCACTGCCATGCAGTGACATAGGTATAGATTCTTTACGTCCCTGCTGTCATGACCTGGGTTTGATTCTTGACCTTGGAAGATTTTTGCCCAGTACTGATGACTTACCCACCCGTTGGTTTCTCCACATGGTTTTAACTTAACAGAAACTGGGGCACAGAAAACACTTCTTTGTCTCTCTCCCTGGTGGTCTAGTGGCAGTGGTGGGATTCAGCCAACTCGTACCTATTTGGTCGAACTGGTAGCTAATTTTTTGTCTAGTTCAGAGAATGGTTGTAATCCCACCACTGAGTCCTTTCGGAACCGGTTGTTAAATTATTTGAATCCTACCACTGTCTAGTGGTCAGGATTCAGTGCTCTCACCGGCAGCCTGGGTTCGATTCCCAGTCAGGGAAGGACTGGGCCCCTCCGCACTGTAGGATTCGACCTTAGTTCGATGTAGGTCTGACCCGGGTACTCCGCACAGCCACAGCGTTCGACTCGTGTCTGTCTCTGCTCCCCCCTCTCACCGTCAAATTTTCGAGCTCGACTGGGAGGTACAGCTTCCTGGCGAACTCGGGTTGCACTCAAGCCGAAGCCGGCGGAGTGCGGAATCTCCCTCGCCTCGACTCTGCCAGCCAGCCAATCACAGTGCAGTATTTTCAGCCATGCGCAGAACGGGAGACTCGTGGCGGCAGCAAGAAGCGCGCCTTTTAAAAAATCCTCCTACGTAGCTCCTACGTCGGTAAACGAAAAAAAGGGACGCGCACTCACGTTTCCCGCCATAGAACGGCAGCCAATCGGGAATGAGGAGCGGAAGACGCGAGGAGGTAATCCCGCCCTCTGAACTCGGCTCCGGAGACACGAGTCAGCTGCTGTGCGGAGTAACAGAGGAGTCGAGCTCAGGTAACGATTTCCGAAGACACGAGTCGAACCCTAGTTGCCTCTGCTGTGCGGAGGGGCCCAATATGTACCTTGTTTCCTTCCTTGCTTGTTTCTGCTGATGCATCATCTGTCTTTCCACACAAAATATCCTGGCAGCCTTTCTAGATCAGTTGGGAGTGCATCAGACTTGTGAACTGATGATCCTGAGGTTCAGTCTCAGGGAGGAAACAGCCTAGCATGGTGCCCTTTTCCAGTGGTGTAGCGCCACATAGAAAGGAGGGGGTGCGACTCACCGGGCCTGTGCTGGTGCGGGGGTGTGGCATGGCAGGGCGCTGATATTTTTTACCCTTTCCCCATCTCCCCAGGCAGGCGTGTAGAAGAGAAGAAGAAGAAGAGTTTGGATTTATATCCCCCCTTTCTCTCCTGCAGGAGACTCAAAAGGGCTTACAATCTCCTTGCCCTTCCCCCCTCACAACAAACACCCTGAGAGGTGGGTGGGGCTGAGAGAGCTCCGAGAAGCTGTGACTAGCCCCAGGTCACCCAGCTGACATGTGTGGGAGTGCACAGGCTAATCTGAATTTCCCAGATAAGCCTCCACAGCTCAGGCGGCAGAGCTGGGAATCAAACCCGGTTCCACCAGATTAGATACATGAGCTCTTAACCTCCTATGCCACTGCTGCTCCTTTGTAGGCACCACTGCGCACTTTGCAGATGCCTCCCCTAACTCTTGCTGACCAAAGACAAGCAGGTCTCTCTGTTTGCTATAGCCTCCTGAGGTTTATCAACCATTTCTCATTTGGGAAGGAGAGAGCAGCAGTCAGCTGACTTGAAAAGGGAGTTTATTTTTCTCTTATCAGAGAGGTAGGACTAAATGCAAAAGGAAAGCTACATTTTTCAATAAAACAACAACCTTAAAACAAAAATATAACATTGGAACAGCAAACTCCTATCTTGGAGCTCCACATCTCCCATGATCACTTCACGGTTGAGAGGAAGGCAATTTAAGCTCCATCTGGAACTATAAGAGGGAGCTTTTAACCGTCGCTGTTCGGCTAAGAGAGCTGTTGACTTTCAGAGCTGTTTTTACTGCTTCTGGCTGGTTTATGTCTGCCTTTTATTGCATCCCTTTTAACGCCGCCCTTTTATTGCCGGCTGGATGTTTTACAGCGGCATTTCATGGCTACCATTTATGGTCGCAAGGAATTATGGGTCTGTATTTTATGGCTCTCATTTGATTGAGGTCAACGTGAATTTATGTGATTTCATCTGCTTTTGATGCAAACTGCCCTGAGAACTCCCCCGCCCACCCGCCCGCCACCCAAGAGATGGAATATAAAACCATTTAAATCCACAAATAAGAAATTACCATCTCTCTGTCAGATTCTTATTTTTGTTCTTGGTTTTTATTTGCTGCTCATGGAGATGGGAGGAAGGAAGAACAGAACAAGAAAGGAAGAAAAATGGCAGAAAAGAAGGGAAAATGAAAGGGCCCAAGAGGAAAAAAGAAAAAAAACAGACCAAGAAATAACAGAACAAGGAGGAAGAAACAAAGAAAGAAAAATGGCAGAAAAGGAAACAGGAAAGAAAAAAAGGGACATTACGGTGATAGAGAGGTTTTAAACCTCCCTTCACAACATTTTTTTTAGTGGAAATAGCCCCACAGAGTCCCACTGGTATGTTGTCTGCGCCGCTCTGAATGGAACAAATTGCTGCTGGCCTCTGTACCACTATGTCATTTCTGGGTACAGCCCAGAGGTTACAATGGGTATCTCTAGGAACTGCCAAAAAACTCTATGGTTTTACCACAGACTCAGTGAGATTGGTGACATCATAAGCCCCCCTCCCCATGTCCCACCCCTGCAATCCTCCCACTGGTTGTCAGGCTCAGCGTGGCAACCTTACGCATTGGGGAAACTTATGAGTTATCTATTTATAGACATAAGCTTTACCAGATTAGTAAATAGCAGCTCTACAGGGGTGTTGCAAGTTGAGAGACCAGTTGGCGTGGGGGGAGTCTTAGTGCTCCCTATGCACCAAATTAAGTCCCCATGTACCTGAGAATTATTTCAACACAGTCGTCCCAGTTCATTTCTGGTTTGACACAACCCACAAACAGCATGTAGCTGAGGAATCCAGGACTTGCTTATTCTTGCATGCCTGTTTACCTCTGGAGGTAATAATGTTTCTTTCAAACCATGCAAAGTGTGCACAACTTGAAGAATATCAGGATTCATTTTTATAGCTGTTAGCTGCTGCTAGACTTATATTCAGCAGACATCTTTGGAATAGCCCCAACCTCACCCCACCCCCACAAAAAGAAAAAGTCACCTGTTATGAAATAACTATTTGGAAGATCTTCTTGCAAGCTAAAAGTGGCAAGTTGTACTCAATGGCCTTTCCCCCGTGCTGCGTTTACCCCATATTTTGGGAGTAAAGCCAATCATTTTCCATGAATTTTGCTTGTGCTGATAATCATTATTGCTATTTCTGATATAAACTGGGGAGACAAAGTGGGATGGTGCAGTCTCATCTGATCTCAGAAGCTTACCCAGGTAAGTTTTAGATGAGGGACCCCGGAGGAGTACTCTGCAGGGAAAGGTTACAGCAAACCCCTCTGCTTCTCACTTGCCTTAAAAGCCCCTTGCTGGGCTTGCCATAAGTTTGTTGCAACTTGATGGCCCGTATATATGTAATATAAACTGGGTGGTCAGTCACAAAAGCAACAAAACCCGCCTTCCATGCAAATGAGGTAGGGATTTCTCTTCACACTTAGTCCCTGCCAAAAATATGTAAATTATCTCAACCCACCCTGAACTGCCTGCTGAGGACTAAGCATGTTCCAGGAGACAGCATCTGGGAGTTTGTGGGGGGAGGGAGACGAGGGGAGGAAAATGGGCCACGGAACTTTCTAAAAGCTTACAGAATTCCAGAGGAGGAGAATTTTGTCATAGGTAGGTGTGGAATTTTTCACATTGTTTATTTTGCGGCTCTGCGATTTCTTGCCAGGCCCAGTGAATAACAAACTTCAAGAGCAAGCACATATTGCATAGGAGTCTAAGCACAGGCAACATCAGGGTTTCTACAGGTTCAGGGAATTCCCTAAGTATGCAGAAAAAGTATTAATTTGCAAATTTCACAAGGAACATTCCCAGTGGTGGGATCCAAACATTTTAGTAACAGGTTCCCATGGTGGTGGGATTCAAACTGTGGCATAGCGCCAATGGGGCTGGGCGGGGCATGACGGGGGCGTGGCAGGGCATTCTAGGGCAGGGCATTCCTGGGTGGGGCTGTGGCAAGGACACAGCCACTGCGCTGGTCCTTGGACGGGAAACGAATGCACGCAGGCACAGGCTGCCATGCACGCCGGTGCACCTCCTGCTAGACTGCTTCAAGTTCTGCGCGCTACTACTGAGAGGAGGGGCGTAACTAAGGCAAAAATCACGTGGCAAAATCACCAATTAGTAACCCCCTCTCAGCACACACAAATAATTAGTAACCTACTCTCGGGAACCTGTGAGAACCTGCTGGATGAACATTCCCCCAGATTCATGGAGGATAGGTCCATCCGTGGCCTCTAGCCAGGTAGCCTACACATTCTGAGGCTACAAAACTTTTGAATCCCAGTGCTAGAAGGCAACATCAGGAGAAGGTCTTAACCTTGTTGTTGGCCCTCCAGAGTAACTAGTTGGCTTCTGTGTGATGCAGGATGACGGACCAGGTGGATCTCTGGTCTGATCCAACAGGGCTCTTCTTATATTCTTATAAGAAAAGGCACATAAACAGCCTGGTGAGAACTGAGCATGCTCATTTCCCTCAGAATTGTTGAGAGCACTTGAAAGGAAGGGGGAAAGGAATGGAAAGAAATAGGCCTTCTCATGACTTTAAGGCAGGGTACCCCAATGTGATGCCCATGGGCTGCTATGGCACCCGCCAACACCTTTCCTGGTGTTTACAAAGTGTTCTTTAGAAAGTGGGTAGGCCAGATGGGGTTCCTGCCCAGTAGGGCTTTTGATTAGCCAATGGAGAGCCAAATAGCTGTGCAGAGTAAAATAATATTGCCGCGGCGGCGGCTGCACCACACTGTTCGTTTTATTCTCTCCATCACTCTTTCCTTGTGAATTTTTAAAATTTATTCCTCTTCCCTTTGTCAGAATTCCAAAGTTGTTCCAAAAGGCCCCAAAAGATTGGCGACCCCCACACCCATTTTAAGGGTTAATAGTATCTTGGAAGGGGAGTTTTGGGTTATTAATGTATTTGTTAATTGTAAAATATCACAATGGGACATTTCTACAGCTTTGTAACTAACGGGATCTGTGAATGTTTTGGATGAAGTGTCCTGTACTATATATTTCTAAAAAAGATTATTTTAAAATAATACTCTGCTTAAGTGGAAGAAAATCCAAAAACCACTACTGAAGCTTCCCCTTTCCCCATTCCCAGCCTGTCGATGAACTGTTAGATCGTCCTTTTCTCCTTTGAGTGAGTTCTCTGATGTGATGTGAGGCTACCTTTCTGACTGAATCTCTTCCCACAGTCTGTACAGTGGTACGGTTTCTCTCCTGTGTGGATTCGCACATGGATCGTGAGGTTTCCCTTCTGCCGAAAGCGTTTCCCACAGTGTGAGCATGGGTATGGATTCTCATCTGTGTGGATTCTCTCATGTATCACAAGGTTGGACTTCTGAGAGAAGCTCTTCCCACAGTGAGAACATTTATATGGGTCTTCCTCTGTGTGGAGTCTCTTGTGCGCCATGAGGTCACAGTTTCGACTGAAGCTCCTCCAGCAGTCAGAACATTTAAAGGGTTTCTCTCCCGTGTGGGTCTGCTCATGTATACTAAGATTACACCTCTGCGAGAAGCTTTTCCCACAGTCAGAACATTTGAAAGGTTTCTCTCCCGTGTGGATTCTCACGTGTTTCCGAAAGACGGAGCTGCGGGTGAAGACTTTCTCACAGTGCGGGCATCTGTACACATTTTCCCCAGTGTGGATTCTCTCATGCGCCGTAAGGCTTGAGCTGTGATAGAAGGTCAACCCACAGTCTGCACATATATAGGGTTTGTCTCCTGCATGAATTTTCTCATGTGCCCTGAGATTTGAGCTGTGGGTAAAGCTTCTCCCACAGTCAGAGCACTCGTATGGTTTCTCTCCTGTGTGGGTCCTTTCATGTACGAGAAGGTTTGTGCTTCGGCTGAAGCTCTTGCCACACACTGAGCATTTATATCGTTTCACTCCCATGTGTGTTCTTTGGCATTTCTGAAGGCCTGATTTTTGTTTGAAGTTTCCTTCTTCATCAGCACATGATTTGAGTTCATCCCTATCTAAGTTTCGTTCCCAAGAGAGATGGGCCTGATCCCCACTCTCCATTGGATCATGTGCCCCCTTGATGGCTAGGGCTTGCTGGCTCCCAAGCCTTGCCTGCTTGCAAGACTGGAGAAGCTTGCTCCTTTCCACCAATGCTCCACTTGGTCCTCACAGGTTCAGTAACTTCCTCCTGAAGATCATTTCTCAAATTCTGGGGCAGCTGCCCAACACCTGCAGGATAAAGGAGAGAACTATAATGAGAATCAGATCTCCAGCTCAAGACCAGACCTCAGATGGAGACAGCAGCAAAATTAAGTATTAGGGAACGCATGTAGAAGGGCCTAATATAAGTGTGATATTTTATTGGGCTTATAGATTGCCCTTCTCAAGATGAGCTCAGGGCAGTTTGAGATAGGGTATAGATAGGATTGCCATGTGCCCACCCGCAATCAAGTGGCTGACAGAAGGGGAAAAAATTCAAAGTCAATAACAGCATGGGGATATTTCCAGGTAATTCCAGAAGTGCCATTATGTCTCTCTAGTAATTGCTGGAAAATTAATAGTAAAACCATAGAGATCTTGGCAATTCCTACAAAGGACCAGCATCATGTCCAGGTTTCCTTCCAAAGTAATGTCAGACCTCTCTAGGAACCACCAACTCCTCTCCACTAAGTCCTAGAAAGGTGTGACATCACTTCTGGGTTTTCTTGGAAGTGACATCATAATGTTGTTAATGGCAGCCCCTCATGTCCCTGCCCTCCAGTTCTCCTGCTGGCTGGCAGGCTGGGCATGGCAACCACGTTTCCGGCAAGAAATTGGACCATGGCCGTGACAGGAAAGGGCCAACGCCCAATCAGTGGACCACCACACAGATAGACATAAGTGTATCCTGGCCCTTTCTTTGCCTCTCAGAAAGCTGAGCCAAGTTCCTCTCAGTTTATCATGTCTGGAGATGCCTCTGAAGAGTGAGGCTTCCAAAGGGTCTTCCATAAAAGGATGTGATAGTGAATGATAACAGTTTTGCATGCTGATGACTCATTTATTTGGGTGAATGAGGGAAGGTGGAACTACAGCTTCAGGAAATAGCTTACTGGCCCCCTCTGAGACTGGCAGGAGGATTAAACATCATCTTACCGAGAGACTTCAAAAGCCGGAGCCCAGCCCAGATGTGCAGCCAGATGTTCATAAGCAACACATCAAGTCATCGGATTGTCCTGTCTGTTTGTCCCAGAAATTTGTACTCTGAGATATACTTCCTCTATACATGGAGGTTCCTCTGTAGCTACCAATTCCAACTGCTTTTGTAGCAACCTGCGCGTTAATGCTCATAGACTGACCCCTCCACAAATTTCTTGTTTAAAGCATACATAGCAGCAAACAATTCCAACCAAAACAAGCAGAGAGACAGAGAAAAGTCGAAGAGATTCCATAAGGCCAACAATCAGAAACAACTTCACACAGTTAAATATGTGAAGTGGAGCATGCCCCCCTGCTACAGCATACGTAGGAATCATCTAAATTGTTTTTGTTAATTGCTTCAGATAAGGGTTTGTGTTTTTTTTTTTGCTTACAGACAAATCTAATTGTTCACCCCTCAGTCTGCCAATGTGAGATCAAACAGGGTGGCCGCAGCCTTAAAATAAAGTTATACCTATCTCCTTTTCCAAACTCTCACCCTTTCTCCTTTACTGTGCCTTTCAGAGACTCCAGAAATGTCATTGTAATGCATTGCTTTTCTGGAAAATCCAGAGTCTATTTGGAAACCAGCCAGGTTCCATTCTCGAATTCCTCCAAAAAGCTTTGAGGCATCCTTGCCTCTCCTTTCCCAGGACCCGGCTATCCGGGATCACGCTCTTGAATACAGGGGATCCAGTTGTGCGTTTGCTGGAATGCCCTGGATCCTGTCTTGCAAATGTCCTGTTCACTCACCTCTTTTGGAGGGGTGGGGGGCGGAGAGAGGCTTAGCAATGCAAGCGGCCTGCAGGCTCCCACCCCCAGCCCCCAGTTTCTTTTCAGGGCAAATTCAAAAGATCCATCACAGGCTGGAGAGATGAGTGCACCAGAAGGGCTGTTCTAGTCATCTCCCGACTGACATTATTGTTTTCCACAACCCTCTCAGACCTTTCTAGGAAGTGGAGGCGAACTCAGTGGATTTAACCTGTTAGGGAATCTCTCAGCTGGGCAAAGTCTGTATGCCTGGATTGTATTTTTTTTTCTGAGGGAGATGGACTCTCTTCTCCCTCTTCTAGACGTGCAATGCATCTTGAAGCCCTTTTGCACCCAACTGAGGTGCAATTAGCGCATTCCAGGGGGAGACATAGGGTTGCCAACTCCAGGATGGGAAATTCTTGGAGATTTGGGGTTGGAGCCGAGGAAGGATAGGATTTGGGAAGAGAAGGCAGCTCTATGGGCCATATAATTCACTCTCCAAAGTAACTGTTTTTCACATCTGTATGTTGGACATCATTTGTATCCAAGATCTTACCTGGAGGTTGGCAGACCTAAGTAGCCATGTGGGTGAATTGGCTGCAGGCCTTCTCCTGAAAAGAGGCTTGAGATGCCTTGAAAACAAACAGCCTTATTGAAGCATCACAGTTGCCAACCTGCAGACTGATCCCTAAATAGCAGGTATCCGTTCCACCGGAAAAAATGGCACCTTTACAGGTGCGGCATCATACCCCTGGTAAGCTCCCACCCCACCCCAAACTCTCCTCTCCCCAGGCGTTACCCACAAATCTCTAGGAATTCCCCAGCCCTGGCAGCTCTATATCCCAGGGTTGTCTTCAAGCAAAAGAACAAACAGACCAGGGGCTTCTGTAACAGGATATACTGTACATGCAGATTTATGGCTGCTGAATTATTACACAGGTGCATATCACTGCTCAACATTGGCTGTGTCCAGACTACCAGGACTAACTCAATGCTACCACACAAACATGACCACAGCGTTGCCCACAGCTTTTCTATTCTCCAGCAGCTCCTTCAAGTTTCAGTTTCAAAACTGCTTCTTCAAGTTTCCTTGTTGCCTGCATCTGGACATGGCCCACCCACCCTAGCGGAGGGAGGGGAGGCATGCAAGGGTAGGGGAGGGAGTGAGGGGCATGCAAGGGAGGGGAGGGAGGGTGCCCGGCATCTGGACATGGCCCACCCACCCTAGCGGAGGGAGGGGTGGCATGCAAGGGAGGGGAGGGAGGGAGGGAGGGGTGGCATGCAAGGGAGGGGAGGGAGGGTGCCCGGCATCTGGACATGGCCCACCCACCCTAGCGGAGGGAGGGGTGGCATGCAAGGGAGGGGAGGGAGGGAGGGAGGGGTGGCATGCAAGGGAGGGGAGGGAGGCGGCCCGGCATCTGGACATGGCCCACCCACCCTAGCGGAGGGAGGGGAGGGAGGGGTGGAATGCGAGGGTAGGGGAGGGAGTGAGGGGTGGCATGCAAGAGAGGGGAGGGAGGGGGCCCGGCATCTGGACATGGCCCACCCACCCTAGCGGAGGGAGGGGAGGGAGGGGTGGCATGCAAGGGAAGGGGAGGGAGGGGAGTGAGTGAGTGAGGGGAGGCATGCAAGGGAGCGGAGGGAGGGGGCCCGGCATCTGGATATGGCCCACCCACCCTAGCAGAGGGAGGGGAAGGGGTGGCATGCAAGGGAAGGGGAGCTTTTCTATTCTCCAGCAGCAGGTCCTGCTAAGGATGCCATAGTGGCCCAGACTAGTCTGATCTTGTCAGTTCTGAGAAGATAAGTAGTCAGACCTGTGTGACTTCCCATATCCTGACATATTAGTATTTGTCCATGTGGATCCCATGACCTCATGAATAAACTTTCCGGGGATTGGAAAAGTCTGCTGGGGCAGGGGAGCGCAGGAAAGATGAACAATTCTTGTATTCACAGACAGCAGAATCCAACCCAATAATAAAAGTAGAACTTTAATGTTACACTAAACTTAAGCTGTACATTAAAACCTCTCCATGTTGAAGGCATGACTCCCCTCCTCTCCTAAGAAATATTTCCAAGCCAAGATGCTTTTTAAAAATGAAGTCTTTATGACTGCACACAGAAAACTGACAATTCTTCTTACCCGACTTAAATGTTGCTGTTTCTTTGCAATGGAATTGCACAACAGATTACAGAACTGATAGATAATGGTATTGTTTGGGCTAACATGCTGAAGATGTGAACTTTCAAAAATAATATCTTTTTTTTGTATGAGGAAGACAATTTTACAATATAAATAAGAGACAGAAACACAAAACTGACACGTTAAAATCTTTGTTTTAAAAGCCCCAAGACCTAGGATTCCCTGTGTAACTATATACATAAGGCCCATGCTGTTACTATCACTATAGCTGTATCTGACTCACAGTTTCCATTTAAAAAAAAAAAATCCCTGATCATAGAAAACTAGCAGGTCAGTGAAAAATGCTAGATTGGAACATCTGTCACAGCCATGCTTGTTTTCTAGGTGAAAGGAATCTTTTTTCAGGACATTCAAATATGATGACCTAGATTCGAGTTCAGTAGCCTCTTAGAGACCAAGAAGGTTTTTGGGATATGAGCTTTTAAACATCAAAGCTCCTGTCATCTGATACAAGTAGGGATTGAGCTCCATAAGTTCTTATATACCCATCAGAAGGAGGGATGGGTGTTGTAAAAAAGAGAGTCAGAATGCAGAGGCACAAGGTACATGGCAATCTATTGTCGAAGGCTTTCATGGCCGGAATCACTTGGGTGCTGTGTGGTTTCCGGGCTGTATGGCCGTGTTCTAGCAGCATTCTCTCCTGACGTTTCGCCTGCATCTGTGGCTGGCATCTTCAGAGGATCCTCTGAAGATGCCAGCCACAGATGCAGGCG
>NC_059427.1:10924009-11005539 GCF_021028975.2 Sphaerodactylus townsendi
GGCATGCCAAGAGCAGCCGCGAGGAATCACCTAATGGTCCCGGAGGACTGGAAAACCACCTTTCGCATGCTCTTGAATCCCGCACAATCTGTGCGTACCGCCAACAGTGCATAGGCAGAGGGGCAGCCTCTGTGATTGCCTACACCGCCATGCAGCTTGGCATGGCTCTTGTGGCACTATCGCCAACCCCAATGCTTAAATGGGTCCACTTGCCGGAGGCCACTGCCTTGCAATCGCCTCTGGAGTGCGCCTGAGGCGTTTCCTGAAAGTCCCCAATGCTGGACAGCCAGCCCAAAGTTTCTCTGGCGTTCGAGCCCAAGAGCCTCAGGAGCCCTATGCTGAGTTTGTGAACAGGCTCAGGGAGGGGCCTCAGGAGGCAGGTTGGACGAAGAGGCCCAGAGCGTGCTCATTAAGCGCCTTGCCAAGGAGAGCGCCTCCGCTGAGTGCCGAAAAGCGGTCACAGGCCTAGGAAAGAACCCCGAGACTGACCCGACATGCTCAAAGCTTGCCAGGATATCCCGGGTCTTTTAAGCCCACATCAAACCAGCAACCCCTAGCCGCATGGCCCTCCCGGCTGCCATGAGACAGCTTGAAACAAGTGTTTCAATTGCAACTTGCCAGGACACTTCCGTAGGGGATTGTAGACTGCCCGGCGGGGGGGCCTACAGCCCGAGCGGAGGGGGGTCTCCCCCCAGAGGGCGAAGACCCCCAGGGAGGTCTAAGACCGGATGCTCCCAATGCCCGCTGGGGAGGCCCGCACCTGGGCATCTCCCCAGCCCGGAACCAAGGCCCGCACCTCAGAAGCACTTCCCCCGGAGCTCCCCGCGAGATGTGGCATGCTCCAGTTAAGTATAGTGATCCCATCCCCACGGGGAGACCATTAGGCCCAGTCTCGCCATGCCTCCGCCGCTGGCCGGGGATTGTTCATCATCCCAGGAGTCATAAACTCCCAGCACCAGGAAGCCATCCACATCCAGGTGTGGACAAACATCCCACAGGAACTGCCAAGTTCATCCGATCATCCTGCCCCTATGCTTTCCCTCGAGTCTAATCTAAGTTCAGCTAATCTAAATCTCGTTGCTTGCTCCCCCCCTACGTCTATACTTCCTGCTCTGCTAGCCCCTTCCATTTCCAAAGTCACCATGCCTCCGCCAGTGCCACAGAATGGCGCGCATCTCAAAATCTCTGCAGAATCCATAACCACTGAGTTGCAGCAGAAAGAGATGCTGACGGAAGAAAACGCCAACACTCTGGCACTATGCCCAGTCCGTCTCACTAACCAAGAGGACTGCCGTTTTGAACCCTCCTCAGAATGCCCCATAGCCAATCTACAGGACAATGAGGCATGGAAAGGGAAAAATGCTCGCACAATGGCCTTAAGCCCAAAGTACTTCATGAAGAAGAAGCCCCCTTGGCCCTCTCCAGCTGTAAGGTTCAAACCAGATCTCGTAGCCTCTGAGCCTGTGCAAAGCCCTAAGCTCAAAGCTCCCAGTGGCAGCAAAATCGTCAGTACCTCAGGGAGAGCAGGATCGCAGCCTGCAAAGGAACCGCCCTGCAAGATGCAGAGAGCAAGATCTCAAATCAGAATTGCGATCCTCCTCATTACTTTATACGTGCTCTGTATGCCTATATATGTTCTGTATGTCTTGCCCCCTTTCAAGAGACCCCTAAAGTTTTCCCTTCATAAGAGGGATTTTTCCATTGCTTCTAAGCTACGCTCTTGTGCTTCAATTAAAGTTTCTCTCATTTTGATTATGTGTGCCAATGCCTTGAAAGGCTTCACCCATTACAGCGTCAACCTTAAACGGGGCACAGCTCGTGCATACTCCCTAGGATGCCGATGGGACCTGCTTCAGGCTGCCTCCATCTTAGTTTAAACCCTCAAAACTCTTCTTCAAACCTTTCCTTGAGAACCTTTCCTTTCATCTATCCGAGCCTACACTGCCACATTGGCGTAGCACAGGTTTCCCAGCCCCACCTATCTCACACAGTCTCCACTGTGAAGATAGGAAGCGAATTCCAACCAGCTCGATCCCCCTCACAGGAGGGCAAGGTAAGGTTAACTTCCAAGCCCCCCCCCCTCCCTTTTCCTTTTCATTGCCTTTTGCATTCTCTCAAATGGGCCAACTGCACCTAAGAAAATCTTGGCCAAACAAACAAAGAAAGGGGAGTAGCCCGCCCCACTCAGGGCTCAGGTTTTCCATTGTCATCTATGAAAAATAACTCAACAAAAACTAACTCAGCCAGCGCACAAACCCCCTGGGGGAAAAGCGTTTGCCTGTTTTTCTCTTCTGTGCAGGAATCCAGCTCGCCATGCCAGGCCAGCCCCATCCCGGATATGGAGCGGGCCTCCCTGGAAGAACCGACCCAGCCGCCCCGTTGAGAGGGCCCGATTGCCCCCCAGCCTGGGCCGAGATGGGAGGGATCTCTCTGGAGCCAGCACACCCATTCTTCCACGGAGATCGCAGCCCTCACTGGGGCCCCCCCAGGAGGGAACGGCAGCCTGGGCCAGCTACGGCTCAGAGTTTGATACTGTGTGTCGCTGCCCCTCACCTACAATCGCCATTCTCTCTCCCTCTCTGCCGCTCCCTGGCTGAAACTTGGAATTGCAGCCAGAAACATTCCTGATAGATTAACCCTTGGAACTCTCCGCTGTTTTCAGCCGCTTGAATATCGTTGGAACACGCCTTCTCTCACAACCTTGCTCGTGAGAATCACTGGACCTGCAATGCTAGAGACTATCAGTAGCTCTCCCTACGCTCTTGAGAAATCCATGGACTAACGCCATTGCTCCGTAGCTTTGGTAGTCAAACAGCAAGAGCCATGCATTGGACAATTATGCAGCCACGGGCTGCCTCCCTTCATTGCATCATCTAGCTTATGTATTGTTTATCAATATTTATTGTTTCCATTTATGCCTTGCCCCATTTATGCCCTTTGGAGCCGACCTCCAAAGGAATCCTTGAGTACTGTATGTTACTTATTGTTATTGCATCACCAAGGTTGTGAGAATGTACATAATAGGTGTTGTTTTAATCTTTCTGATAATTCCCATTTGATTCATATGAAAGTGCGTGAGCTGCAAGAAGTTGTATCCAATCTGAAATATGACGTGCTGCCCCATTGGTGGTCAGCCCTCTGGAGCTGGCTACCGGGAGGATGGTTGAGTTATATTGTTCAACTCTGCATTGGTTTGATTGTGTGCCTTATCATCGGATCTTGTCTTATTCAATGTATTTCCAATATTGCCTGTAACGTGTGTAAGAAACCCCTCGACTTTCCCTTACATCGCAACCAAGTTCTAATGTTGCACAAGCAACTCGGCCAGCTTGGCCAAACGGCGGAGGAGGTAAGCGTCCCTTTAAATCGCCCCCTAACAATTCGGCCTCCCCTCTAAAATGTAAAAAAGGAGGAGATGTAGGGATGAGCTGCTGACCCAGCAGCACCGTACGTAGAGCGCCGGGATGCCAGCGCTCCTACGATCTTCTGGTCGCACTGCTCCCCTGCCCCGCACCCCCGATGAGTCACAGGTCATGCTTGCCCCCAGGTGAGGATTAGGCCCAGACGCTGATGCTCCTTTCCGCACGTAGCAGCCAGATGAGATCATGCATCACATGATCATCTCTCAGTCTCCCGCTCTCCCGCTCTCCCCCCGATCCGCCCTTCTACACGCCCCCGCTAGAATCATAATAAAAGGTGCCAGGAACCAGCACGCGGCAGAGTCGCTAGGATCACGGACCTCCGCGCTCCCGCTGCTGGCGCTCTCCACCAGATGTTATCACCGCGTCCCGTCTCGTTCTTGCGCTGACCTCGCGGGCATGACTACACAAACTAGTAACATATTTTTACAAAATGCTTTGATATCCTAAACTGAGGAAGTGCCATTCTTTTGAGAAAGCTCTTTTGGAAACAGAAACATTTAAGGATGTATAAAAGTAGAAAAGGAAATAACAGGGGGCGATATAGCATGTGTATTATAAATGGTTGATTGGTTTGGATGGTCAATGACAAAGAAGATTCCAATGTAGCCTTCCTGAAAAAGTTTCCTGTCCTGAGGAAACCCTTGGCTTGGAGGGACATCCCATCAGTGCTACACCCCTGAGTTGGCAACTTCCTGGAGTTTTAAGTGGGGGGGGGGTCCAGGAAAGGGACCTAAGTTGTAACTGCAGGAGGTCACCACCCCACCTGGAAGTTGGCAACTCTGCCTTGGAACCCACCAGCTGAGAAGCTGAGATGGAAGTGAGCCAACCAGGAGACAAGTGAGGCGACAAAGAAGAAGAAGAGGAGGAAGAGTTTGGATTTATATCCCCCCTTTCTTTCCTGCAGGAGACTCAAAGGGGCTGACAATCTCCTTGCCCTTCCCCCCCTCACAACAAACACCCTGTGAGGTAGGTGGGGCTGAGAGCTCTGAGAAGCTGTGACTAGCCCAAGGTCACCCAGCTGGCATGTGTGGGAGTGCACAGGCTAATCTGAATTCCCCAGATAAGCCTCCACAGCTCAAGCGGCAGAGCGGGGAATCAAACCCGGTTCCTCCAGATAAGAATGCACCTGCTCTTAACCCTTATGCCACTGCTGCTCCTGATCCCTTCAAATGCAAACTGCAAAGGCGGTTTGCACTTCTCAGGGGCAAAAAGAACCCCAAACGGGAATGTGTGTGCGCGTGCGTGCGTGGCACTGAGAGATGCCCTCTGGCCCAAGAAGGAAACTCTCAAGGCAACAGGCTGAGCCACACTCCAGTTGTGGGCACGTTTGTGAGGGCTCAGTGGGGTACAGGCGAGGGAGCAGTAGATCTCCAGGCCTCACCTAGAGATTGGCAACCCTAACTGGGAATCCAGCCAGATGAGAAGCAGAGACGGGGGAAAGGAAGAAAGGGTGGTGCAGAAGGCAGGACAGGCTGGCTGCAATGATCAGGAACGGGGAAAAGTGAAAATATGAATAGCCACTGGATTGGGACTTCGGAGCAATCTCTGCTCTCTTGTGCTGGACTAGATGGACTCTAGTCTGATCCAGCAGGCTCTTTCTTATGTTCTTCTCTTTCGGAGTGCAACGCCTTCTGAGTTATCTATTGAGTACGGCCAACTTATCATGGCCAACCGCACAGGGAAAATAGCAAAATAAATCAAGGAAACACCTGGTGTTTCCGCGCCTGGTGCCAGGTGCTTCGCGGATCTCTCCCTGGAGGACTCCTCCGCACTCTCCAGACCCCTTCAAGGACGCCAGTTCCCGCCCCCTCCCCCGTGCCCGCCATCTCCTTCAGAAATCTGCACTGCACCTTTCTTGCAACCGCCGAAAAAGCCAAATTCTTCCTGAAGTTTGGCAACAGGCTCCAGCCCAGAGTGCTCCTAGGAAAAATGAGGAGCGCGTGCTCAAACCATGCGCGTGCACTTTCCTGCCCTCTCCAAGAGCCACCGGAACACCAAGAAACACACCCCGTTCAACCCTCCCGCTCCCTCCTCTCGCAAGGGCTTTTGGGAATTGTAGTTCACCGCAACGAGGAGAAAAGGCAGCAATGAAACAAAAAAGAAGAAGAGTAGAAGAGTTTGGATTTATATCCCCCCTTTCTCTCCTGCAGGAGACTCAAAGGGGCTTACAATCTCCTTGCCCTTCCCCCCTCACAACAAACACCCTGTGAGGTAGGTGGGGCTGAGAGAGCTCCGAGAAGCTATGACTAGCCCAAGGTCACCCAGCTGGCGTGTGTGGGAGTGCACAGGCTAATCTGAATTCCCCAGATAAGCCTCCACAGCTCAGGTGGCAGAGCTGGGAATCAAACCCGGTTCCTCCAGATTAGATACATGAGCTCTTAACCTCCTATGCCACTGCTGCTCGTTTTATTCAGGGTATTTTCTGACCCTCCTTTCTTATCTCTCTTCTGCGTCCAGGAATAGCTAGGTGGCTGGTCCTTATCCCCACATATAAAGATTCAGGAGCCTACTTAAAGATTTAGGGGAAGGCCGAAGGGGAGTTTTTGGGGGGAGGCACTGAATTCTCTTTGCAAACCTGAGGATCCAGTTACAAGCCTCATCCCTTTCAGAAGAATTAACAGAGCTCCCCTGGATCAAACCAAATGCTTGCCTCATACACCTTTTATGCCATAAAGAAATGTTTTAGTAAATATGGACCACTTTAGTAAATTGTGAACTGCAGTTTTGTGTATAGCACATGCTGTCTGATGTTCTAAGTATGACCTTACTACGTGGTTTCTACATCACTAAATGTATCATACTAGTGCTTAATGTGTTTGTTACGCAAACTGCTCCCTGTTGTTTGGGCACAGGTTCTCTTACATGCACCCAAAGTAGTCAATGATTCTTTGGGGTTCTTTGGACAGATGGGAGTCAAACCTGGCAGCGCAGTCCCAGAAGCAGACAAAGAACATTTAAATACACTTTTGTTTAGAGTAAAAGGGCAGCATAAAGAACAGCGGAGGGATACACTCAACTCAACACTAAGCAATTGATCCAGCAGAATATAATTTATGCGCAGAGGCAACAGTCACTCAGTCTGAAAGGTAATAAAAGGGATGAATGTAGTTCTATATAGATATACTTGCCTGTCTGATGAGAAGAGGAGGGGGTCGGCTTTCAAGGATCCCTTAAAGATTGGGGGGAGACCGTTCTTGGGGGCCCAGAGTCCTTGCCTGGGTCCCAAGGGTGGTCAAATCCAAGCTGCTGTCTGTTGGACAGCTGAGGTTTGAATTTTGCAGGGAAAATCCAATTTTTGGCAGAACTAGAAGGGGCTGCTGAGAGGGAATGTGGGGACCTGGATTAAAATGGAAAGACAATTAAATTGAATTAAAATGAAAAGACAAAGGATTGGCTTGAGAGGTGGCTGAAATTGGCCTAGGGAAGGTCCGGTTTCTTTGGGCAAGGCAGGATTCCTGCTTTCTTTCTGCTGCAGCTGATCGAATTACCACTCTGGGAGGGGTGCATTCCTAGCTATTGGCTGGGTGGAGCTGAAGTGATTACCAAGGTAGGACTCAAATAATCACAGCCTGGGGGCTCTTCTGGGTTTGTTTGGCTTTTTATTTCCCCTGCTTATGTGGGCTACTTGTGAAGGTGCCTTTAAAGGCAAAGAATATGCTTTCCAAAATGGGATTCTAGAAGATATAACCTCTTGTGTAATAATAAGTTTAGTTTCAGGTGAGTAGCCATGCTAGTCTGTAGTAGAAGATCAAGATCAGAGTCCAGCAGTGCTTTAAAGGCTAACAAAGTGTTTCATTTTGAAAACAGCCCCATTTCGGAAGACACAGTCTCAAAACTTTCATGGTCTTATCAGGAGACTGCCTTAATGATACCCCCCAGGTTTGGAGCAGTTTGGTTCAGGGGGACCAAAGTTATGGACCCTCAAAACTGTAGCCACCATCTCCTATTAGCTCCAATTGGAAACAATGGGGATGGGGGCACCCCTTTCGGGAGTCCATAACTTTGGACTCCCTGAACCAAACCTCACCAAACTTGGGGGGTAGCATAAGGACAGTCTCCTGATGATACGCTGAAATTTTGGTGCCGCTAGCCTGAAAACTGCGCCCCCTGCAGGCCAAAAATGGAAAACCACTAAAAATACCCAAAAATGAACCCTGCATTTTGATGCCCCCCACAAGGTGGTGCCCTGGGCAGCTGCCCACCTTGCCCAATGGGCGTTACGCCCCTGGTGTTTAACATAACAGCATTAAAATGCAGAATTTAACAAAGAGGGATCATTTATTTGGAGCAGGAAGTTCTTTTAAACAAAATAAAATTAGCCAAAGGCTTTCACGGCTGGATTAAACTTCTTGTTGTGGGTTTTCCGGGCTGTGATATCAGTGTATATCACAGAGTGTGTCACAGAGAGAAGTCTGTTACACTGAGCAGGGGTCTGCAGCAGACACAGTGTGAAACAGACTTCTCTCTGTGATACACCCTCTGAAGATGCCAGCCACAGATACAGGCGAAACGTTAGGAACAACATCTACCAGACCACATCCACACAGCCTGGAAAACCCACAACAACCAGAAATAAAAGTACATTTTTCTTAATGGTTCTGCTGGTGATGGAAAGCACTGTTAAGTCATAGCCGACTCAAGGCCAGAGAAAGTGGTGGTTTACTATTGCCTGGACTTCCTTGGTCGTTTCCCTTCCAAAGACAAACCAGGCCAACACTGCTTAGTTTCCAAGATCTGAGGAGATCTTGGGCTACCCTGAGACAGCTACATCAGGGGAACAACTCTACTAATTAACATTTTTGTAAGTCATATTCTGTAAGGTGGATTCAATCAAATACCAGTGTATTATAGTACACGGTTTGTGTAGTTGATGGAGCCTGCTCTGGTCCGTGAAGACTTATGCCACAGTAATTTGATGGCTACTTGTTGAAGTGCCACAAAGCCTCTAGCTCAGTGGTTCTCAACCTTCCTAGTGCCGCGACCCTTTAAGACAGTTCCTCATGTTGTGGTGATCCCCAACCATAACATTATTTGTGTCTCGGTTCCTAAGACCATCGGAAGTATGTGTTTTCCAATGGTCTTAGGCAACCCCTGTGAAAGGGTCGTTCGACCCCCAAGGGGGTTGCGACCCACAGGTTGAGAACCGCTTCTCTAGCTATATTGGTGGCCTCTCTGGCATGCCAAGGGCTCATCCAGAAGATGATGCCACCTCTGCCCCCCCCCCCCCATCAAACCTCATGGAATCTCTCTGGGTATCAGTCAATTTTGTGCAGTTTGGTTTAGGGTCAAAGGGGATCCCCATCCCCCATTCTTTGCTAAGGAGATGGGGGCTACCCTTTTGAGGGTCCATAACTTTGGACCCCCTGAACAAAACTGCACCAAACTTGGGGGGTGCCATCAGGACAGTCTCCAAATGATACCCTGAAATTTTGGTGCTGATACATCCAAAAATGCACCCCCTGCAGGAACTTCCCAGAAATTTGCCCAAGAATCTTTGTTCTGCATTGAGTTTTCTGCATTGCTGTCAATGGGAGTTGCAGGCTGGGGGAGCACGTTTCTGAAGGCACAGTCTCAAAACTTTCATGGTCTCATCAGGAGACTGCCCCAATGATACCCCACAGATTTGGTGCAGTTTGGTTGAGGGGGGCCAAAGTTATGGACCCTCAAAACTGTAGCCCCCATCTCCTATTAGCTCCCATTGGAAACAATGGGGAATGGGGGCACCCCCTTTGGGAGTCCATAACTTTGGACTCCCTGAACCAAACCTCACCAACCCTTGGGAGAAAGCATAAGGACAGTCTCCTGATGACATGCTGAAATTTTGGTGCGGCTAGCCTAAAAACTGTGCCCCCTGCAGGCCAAAAATGGAAAACCACTAAAATACCCAAAAACGAACCCAGCATTTTGATGCCCCCCACAAGGTGATGCCCTGGGCAGCTGCCCACCTTGCCCAATGGGCATTACGCCAGTGCAGCTTCTTGTCTAAAAACTTCAATGTCTTCCCACTTACAGCGGCAGTTTGGAGACAAGAATTGTTTTTCAGGTGTGCACAGAAAAATCTACTCCTAGCTTGAATATTTATTGAAAACCAGGGCGTGGAACCCAGGGGTGCCATGTAACCCGGCGAGACATTTTATGACACATTCCAAGTGTATTTAACAGGGTGATTTAAATCACAGCTTAAGACTTGATTTAAATCATGGGTTTCTACATTAAAGAACTCATTTTGCTGGTAAAATCTTGATATTTCCAACCAAATGAATGTTTCATTTTTAGTATAACTTTTTGCATTAGTTTTGTTTCAGTGGCTGCATCTTGCACATGTGTCTGCCTTATCGATTGGTAGAGGAACTTTTAGAAAAATATTCCAAAACTGAGTTTTCATTATGGTTTTCCTTTGGACACTAATGTATCTTAAACAGAAAACTATTTAAACTATCTTTATAAAGTTTTTTCCTCAAAAAGCATTTTATTTAAAAAATCCAACTTACATTTTAAAAAATCAAATTTAATTTTTTGAAATTTGATTTCTGACTTTAAAAAAATCATTGATTTTTATCCACCGTGGTGTTTGGGAAGTGGGTTAGTCTATGTAGAGCTTTTGCCCAAGAGGCTTCTGATTCACTACTGAACAGTTGATTGGCTGAGCAGATTTTATTCTTTATTTATTTTATTAAATTGAACACACACCTTTTCCCTAGCAAAGCTGGGCTCGGGGTGGCTTATATACATAACTTATTATACATTAAAACTTTAAAAACACAACATACATTCCATCCTTGAGGGCGACTAACCGAGTATCCATAACAGACCCCAACACAACCTAAAACTTCTATCCCTCTCCATTCCATCGTAAATTGATTAACTGTTTGGGCACAGGAGGAGGGGGAGACAAGATCGTGTTGGGAGGAAGAGGGAACAGTGTGAAAGACATCTAGACTTTGCAGGAACCTTTCCAATGACAGTAACATCAGATTTATGAGAAAATACTTGCTTCAATCTCAGCATTTAGATGGCTTCTCTACTGTGTGAACAACTCGTCTAGATGAGATATTTCCCCCCCTAGTGTGAATCCTCTGATGTCTAGTGAGGTGACCACGATGGGAAAAGCTCTTCCCACACTCTAAGCATGTATATGGCTTCTCTCCTGTGTGAACCCTTTGATGTACAGTTAGGTACTTATTAGCAGAAAAGCTCTTCCCACATTCCAAGCATGTAAAGGGCTTCTCTCCTGAATGAATCCTGTTATGCTGATTAAGACTAAATTTACTAGAAAAGCTCTTTCCACAATCAGAGCATTTAAATGGGTATTTCCCAGTATGAATGTATTGATGTGAAGTAAGATGGTCTCTCTGTCTGAAGCTCTTCTTACATTCTGAGCACTCATACAATTTCTCCCCTGTGTGAATCCTCTGATGTTTACTCAGGTTTCCACTATAAGAGAAGCTCTTCCCACACACCAAGCATGTATATGGCTTCTCTCCTGTATGGATCCTATTATGTTGATTAAGGACTGATTTATTACAAAAGTTCTTACCACAATCAGAGCACTGAAATGGACCCTTCTCAATGTGAATACGTTGATGTGAAGTAAAGTGGTATTTCTGACAGAAGCTCTTCCCACATTCTAAACACTGATACAGTTTCTCCGCTGTGTGAAGCCGGAGGTGTGATGAAAGTCTTGTGCTGTGCCTGAAGTTCTTCCCACACTCCAAGCATTTATATGGCTTCTCCCCTGTGTGAATCCTTTGATGTTTAGTGAGGTTGCCTCTGCAAGTGAAGCTCTTCCCACATTCTGAACACTGATACGGTTTTTCACCTGTGTGAAGCAGGAGGTGTGTTGAAAGATGTGTGCTCTGACTGAAGCTCTTCCCACACTCCAAGCATTTATATGGCTTTTCCCCTGTATGAATCCTATGATGATTAGTTAGATTGCTACTGTGAGAGAAGCTCTTCCCACACTCCAAGCACTTAAATGGTTTCTCCCCAGTATGAACACATTGATGTGAAGTAAGTTCTCCTTTCTGACTGAAGCTCTTTCCACATTGCCAGCATTTATGTTTCTTCCCCTCTTTGTGAATCCTCTGATGTGCAGTTAGGTACTTATTAGTAGAAAACCTCTTCCCACATTGCAGACATTTATATGGCTTCTCTCCTGTGTGAATTTTCTGATGTAAACTAAGGTTGCTACTCTGACTGAAGCTCTTCCCACACTCCAGACATTTATATGGTTTCTCCCCTGTGTGCACTCTTTGATGCTTAATAAAGGATCCTGTGTCAGAGAATGTTTTCCCACACTCCAAGCACTCATATGGTTTCTCTCCTGTGTGCACCCTTTGATGTATCATTAGGTGAGAATTCCAAGAGAAGCTCTTGCCACACTCCAAGCATTTATGTGGTTTCTTGCCTGTGTGGATTTTCTGTTTTACCTTAATACTGAATATGGGGCTGAACCTTTTCCCTCTCATGGGGCACTTATCCCCTTTCTTTTCTTTTTGTATTTTGCTTTGCACTGGGATTTTGTAGATGTTTCTGCCCTGACAAGCAACCAATTCCTTCCCCCGCTTCTGTTTTCCTTCCCTCTTTACTGTCAGCTGCCCCTGTGGTCCACCTCCATCCCAACGTTCCACTTCCAGATCGTGGTCTCTTTCTAAAGACACTCCTCCTAGTAGCCCCCGTCTCTCAGTCTCTGGTGCATCTCCTGCTGGAACAGAAAGAGTGAAATCAAATAAGAGCTCCAGGAAACAAACCACTTAGAACGGTCTATCATTACCAAATGGTATTTTCCCCAGTGAGAACTGGAGGCCAGGAAAAGCGTCTGTTATCTCTAACTACCAGTAAGGGGAAAGAGCAGGGAAACAAATTAGGGGGTCAGAGGGGACAAGAAGGGAAGACAAAAGGGGAACTGCTTCTCTGCAATGAAGTGGCTACTGGACAGGCCTTTTGCTCCAAGAACTCCATGGCAGCCCAAACTTAGTTTCTTCATGCTCCTAGTTTAAGTAGTTTTTGGTCCTTTGAGACATGGGAGGAGGTCTGCCCTTTTTTCTGCCTCTTTAGGAGACATACATTTGCAAATGTTATATTATTAATTTTGAAAATATCTATACTGCTACCCCAGGAAACCTTCCCAAGATAGTTTGTGAAATCAAATGTAACAAAAATAGAGAAGATCTTAAAAACAGCCTTTCAAAAACACAGGTAGGCCATCAATTCAAACAGCAGCAGCTGAAAATGGATTTTAAAGATTCTCCTGCCTAAAAGTAGACTATAACACAATGATTTAAACTCTTAACTAAAACTTGGGTAAAGAGAACATAACGGAAAGTAGTATAAGCACCAGATTAACCTCAAAGGGAAGAGCAATCAAGCAACGAAAAAGGCCTGTTACTTGCTGGGGTGAGGTGGAAGAAATACAACTAATATACACAGCAATACTGACATGGAAAAACTACAGTACTAAAACTTCATCGTTTAACTAAATGACAGCATTTATATGACCTATTTTTATGGCTCAGGAGAGTGTTTACAGCAACTCTGGGTACCTTGCCCGGCTATATCTTTCTGAAAGAGAGTCTCTTTAACAGCATTCTATTTTCTTGGTTTTGGGAACAGTGACTTCTTTGAAGAAGGTTGTTTACTTTATAGTCAGCTAGCCTATTTTAATGGTTGCCACAATCCCAATGGAAGAAAACAGTACTTCTAGTGTTCCTCTGTAATTGGTTCTTCTCACCCTGCTTAATAGTTATTGGTTATATGCAAATGTATTGGTCTCTATGTCACCACCTTATTATGATGTCAAACTTTCTACAATTGCCTGAATTGTATTTTGATTTTTGGGAGACCTTGAGAGTATAAGCTCTTATACACATTGGAACATTCTCTGTACAGAAAATAACCTCCTACTTTTCCTCAATGAGGCCTCTTTATCCTCTCTATCAAAGGGACAAATAGGCTACCAGCCATCACTCTGGCCACCACCCCGTCACACCTCGCAAGGAAAGGCAGGGCTTGTGAGGAAGATCTTAGCTGGAGGGATGGACAGGACGGGTGGGGAGGAGCTTTGTTCAAGTAACCTGCCCCCAAACCTTTTAGGGCCTTATAAGCAAGAATTTGCATTCTGAATTGTGCCCAGAATAGGCACTCAGCTCAGATCTTTCAGCACAAGGGTGATATTATCCCTGTATCCTTACCCTGACAGTAGCCTGCCTGCCGAATTTAGGACTAGCTGAAGTCTCTGGATTGTTTTCAGAGGCATCCCCAAAAATCAAGAAACACTACCAAATTACATCATAGAGTTGGCCTATTTTGCTTCTGTGGTAACAAGATGGGATCCACTGAGAAACACGGGGAACTGGGGCGGGGTCAGAAGGGCTTGAGGAATCATAGAGTTAGAAGGGGCTATACAGGCCATCTAGACCAATCCTGTTCAATGCAGCAACAGCCTGGAGCTTTCCAGACAAGTATTTGTCCCACCTGCCCCCGCTTAAACACTGCCAGTGAGGTAGAGTTCATTACCTCGCTAGGTACCAATTCCACTGTTACACAACTCCACTGATTCCACTGTTACACAACTCGTTGGATGGACTCCCAGTGCTCCCTAGAGTAGCTCCTGCCCGATTCAGTCAAGACATGCTTACTGTATGGCTGAACATCAGATGGGGAGGAAGAAGGAACCAGATGAGTGGCAGCTGTTTCTTGGAGCTGCTGTACATTTTCTATCAAATCTAGTTTGGCCCTCAGTTGGCTACTGGTCTGGGAGGCTTCACCCACGAGGATGAGCACAGTGGGAACAGAACTGCATGGATGGTGTACCGAATTAGGCAAGATGGAAATATGTGGGGTGCCCACAGAAAAAAATCCTGCAAACTAAACATAAATGCCCCTGTTGCATACATTGCTGTCTGCCCCTTACCTGACAAGGGGACGACAGCACACCTGTCCGATTCTTCATCACTCTGGAGGAACCACTTTCCTGTTGGATGGTGCTGAGAACCAACAAATGGTCCAGGAACCCAAAGTCCTTCAAAGAGAACCGAAGATAACATGAAGGTACTTTCCAAGAATATTCCAGCAGCTGAGAATACATCTAGGCTTTGGGGGATGGCGGAGCACTCAATCAGCTATAAGAACTTTGTTTCCAGATTGATGCAGACACAATGCAAACATTATTAGGAAAAAAAATACCAGGCCCATAGTTTACTCAGCAAAAGCTCTGAGGTCAGTACTACCCATCAAGCAGGAGTTGCGAGAGGTTAGGTCTTCAATTCTGTCCAACAGGTTTCCAACATATCAACACAGCACCCTGCTGCAACTTGGTTATCCATTACACCTGGCAGACACTACAAAGTACGTCTCCTCAGAATCCTATTCAAGTATACTCAATGTGGCTTATTCTAGGAGGGAGTTCTTTTGCATTCACTGTGTAATGTCTCAGTACACTTGGCTCCCCAATCAGCCAAAGTTTGGTACCTCCAGAAGACTTCATAAATTCCACTCCTGGTAAATTAACCCCTTCCCCTCCTTACAACTTCCAACCAGTAACTCACGACCCTGAAAACCTGAGTAATGTCATGCCCCATTAATGAAGGACTGCATGCAACAGATGCTCCCCCCTCTCCCACCCACAGGATAAAAGGGGCAAGATCCTTACCCAGAGAGGCTGCTGTCTCGTAATTCTCATGCGTGACTTCCCAGTACAGGACTCTTTGGGCTGGATCCAGCAGAGTCCATTCCTCCTTCGTGAAGAAGACGGCCACCTCCACAAAGGACTTGGGGGGTCCTGAAGGAGGATTTCCACCGTTCATCTTCTCTCGCTGTCCCTGGGGATTCATACGAGGAAGCAGAATCCAATAGGTGAGTCAATTGGGTGGGGGGGAATACATCAAATGAATGGCAAGAAAAGTTAAATATGTATTTTTAGACTCTGAAAAATATCCCACAAGTCACAGGTAATCATGGAAAATCAGAGGGGGGCCACCTATGAACACCATTCAGAAAACGTTCCTAACCAGGCTTCTTTTGGGTCCAATTTCCTTAAAACCTGCCTGGAATTCAATGCAAGCTGCTACAGACTGATAGATACTGTGCCCACAACAATACGGGTTAACAGTTCCAGAATAAACACGAAGAAAAGCACCTGCATAATGTATCAAGCACAGGAGCTCCCCCTTCCCATTACAGCTTCAAATCTGCTGCATTTTTGCTCTGGTTTTTTTAACCTGCATGAAGTGACTCGGCCTCACAGAAACAAGAGTGTGTATGCATGACTGAGAGCCAGCGTAGTGATGCAATCAATTTGCTGGACTAGGATTTGGGAAATCTGGGTTTGGATACACGCACTGCCATGGAAACTCATTGGGTGACTCTGAGCCTGTCGCCAACGCTGTAAAATCCACTAGCTGTTTATGATGGGAGAATTTCATTTAGGAAAAGCAAAAGGCCTGACAAGGTTACAAAAAGGAAGAGAAAACAAACAAGCAATAGCTCTGTTCAAAATTTGGAGGATATTGTTAGTAGTGAAATCTATCACATGACTTTTTGAAAAATTTCTGAAGGTCCCAATGCTATTTTATTGAACCTTGTAACTGAGTTTGTCCCTTTGGGCCATACACCAGCCAAAATAGGGTTTGCTGAAAATGTTAAGAATGCAAATATCAAAAGGATGACTATTAACATAATTCTAGATACTGCTTTGATTTCTAAACTGAACAAGTTCTATTCTTTAGAGAAAAGGGAAACAAAAGTTTCCAGCCCTCAAAAATCGCTAGAGACCACGCTTTGATTTTTAGGAACAGAAAAATTTGGGGGTTGCTGAAAATGTGAAGGGTATAAGTTTCAAAAGAGAGTAGAACATTCTTTGGTTACCTAAACTGAGCAAATTATGCTCATTTGAAAATAGGGAGAGTAAAGTTTTCCCTTAGCAATGCAGGGGAACTAGGGATGGGATTTTATTTTTGGCTGTTGAAAAGTGAAAAGCTCAAGGAAGAGGATTCCAATCTAGCCTTCCTGAAAGAGTATTTATTTTTTGTGATCCTGGCTTCTGCACTTTTGGAATTCTTGTACCCCCAGTCCTGTTGCATTGCTTAAGAGATCTCTTGTGCTATTTGATTACATTACTTTATCCCATGTAATTCACCTTGAATCTCAAGTAGAAAATGGGTCTATAAACATAGTAAATAGTAATGGATGGTCCCCCGCAGATATACTCACTTGCCCCCAACCTCCCAGTAAAACAAATCGTGGCTAAGGGCCCCAGCCTCAGTGGGCTCCAACTGTAGCACAAGGAGATCTCCAGGTCCTGTCTAGAGATTGGCAACCGGAACTGGAGACCGAGCCAGATGTGAAGCAAAGGGGGGGGAGGAAGGGGAGGCGGAGGAAGAGGCTGCCGGCAATTATTAGGCACCGAAAGAGGCAAAAAAAGGGAATATTTAATACTGGTAAATCTCACCCCAACTGAAGAGACTGGGGGGCAACTTCTGGTCGCTTCTTTTCTGCAATATTAAGCCTTCTGACTAATCTGCTTTTTGGAAGATTTATCCTGGACAGCCGGGAGAGTGAAAAATACATCACGAAAACACCCCGCGTGCCAGGATCCCCCTTCCCCGCCCCCGGTGCTTCGGGGATCTCTCACCCCTGTGCCGAGATCTCTCCCTGGAAGGATCTCTCTCCCTCCCTCTCCTGCTCCCTCCAAGGAGCCCCCCAAGTCCATGCCCACCTCTCCTCCGCCACCCCCTTCGTGCCCAGCATCTCCAGAAGAAATCCCCACCGCACCTTTCCTGCAATCGAGCGAAAGCGAAACTCTTCCTCCAACCTCAGAAAGGGATCCAGGCGAGACAGACTCAAACGTCCCGCCCGGGATAGATGAGGGGCGGCGGCTTCAATCCACGTGTCTCTTTTTCCCTGCCCTCTCCAGGAGCTGCAAACAGCAAGACACGCCCCTCCCGGCCATGTGGTTTTTTGGTGGTTCAATGCCGCCCCCGCCCCCTTGCAAAGGCTTTTGGGAACTGTAGTTCCTCGGAACCAAGAGAAACGGCAGCGGTGAAACCAAAAGTATCCTTTCCTTTTAGGATCATTCGTGACCCTCTTTTCTTACTGCTCTTCTGCTTCCAGGAATTTGCGGTGGCCGGCCTTTTTTATATCCATTCTTTGGAATTAGGGAGCACAATTAAAGACTCAGATAAAGGGGTTTTTTTTTGGGGGGGGGGGGGAAGGCACATAATTATCTTTTTGAAATGTGGATGGGGTGGAAGCCCCAGGTGCCTTTCAGCAAGATCACTGGAGCCCCACTTGGTCAAACGCCACGCTCGTCTCCTCCAGCATCGTGTTGTGGCCACATCCAGGAAGTCCACCACAGAGGAAGGAAACGACAACCATCTCGCAGAGTTGCCCCAGCACGCAACGGCCAAGTGGTAGACTGCCTCTGAACATGGAGGTTTTCATCAGATGTCCTGACTCCGTGGTGGCGAACCTTTGGCACTCCAGATGTTATGGACTATAATTCCCATCAGCCCCTGCTAGCATGGCCCTAACTAACAGCCACTCACAGATCTTGGCACCTTCACGGCTCTGACTCATTCCCTTCTTAAAGAACTATCACCAAGGGGCTGTCACATCTGGTTGTTAAACTGGCTACACAATAGGTGAAGTGGAACTGTAGGATTTATTTCTGGCTATCCTGAGCCTGTTGCAAACCAAGTTCATGAAGGGTCACCCATTAGGCTCGCCAACTTCAGGCTGTGAAGTTTTGAGATGGCTCCTTGAGCTGCGGAGCCTTATCTGGTGAACTAGATTTGCTTGTGCACTGCAACATATGCCAGCTGGGTGACCTTGGGCTAGTCACAGTTCTTTGGAGCTCTCTCAGCCCCACCTACCTCACAGGGTGTTTGTTGGGTGGGGAAGGGAAAGGAGTTTGTAAGCCCCTTTGAGTCTGCTTACAGGAGAGAAAGAGGGCATATAAATCCAACTCTTCTTCTTATAGTTCAGGGGTCTGCAACCTGCAGCTCTCCAGATGTTCATGGACTACAAATCCCATCAGCCCCTGCCAGCATGGCCAATTGGTAGGGGCTGATGGGAATTGTAGTCCATGAACATCTGGAGAGCTGCAGGTTGCAGACCCCTGTTCTAGTTGCAAAAGGGGCAGACCACAAAGATTTCCCCAGACAGGCATCAAGTCTGGGGACCGAAACTTTCTCTAAGGGCAGCCAAATTAAAAACCAACTGGCAGCATCCCTGGTATCTCCTTCCAGGATGAATCTGTCAATAAATAAGAAGTACCCAGAATATACCTGCTTCTTTCAACACTGGTGGTCTAGCCAAAAGTATGCTTGGTTCCTGGTTCCAAAAGTATGCTAGTCAGTCACCTAAGGGGCCAAGGTGAGGCCACAGGCAATAATTAACCAATTTAATGGTGGTACCTGACCCCTCTACAATATGGCCCGCCTCCACCCTCCAGCGTCTTCAGTGCTCTGGACCCCATCTGGTGGAACTCACTACTATCTTCCATTAGGGCCCTGTGGGACCTTAAGGAGTTCCGCACGGCCTGCAAAATGGCTTTGTTCCAGCAGGCCTTTGGTGGTGGGGGGGAGAAGGGGGGGCAGTCATAGAAAGGTTGCCATTCCTGTTGTTCAATTGACATGCTGGAATATCATCTTAACCAGCTCCCGTAACATACTGTATGATCAGTGCCATCTGATTATTATTATTATTATATGTTAAAATTAGTACTTTGGGATTTTAAATGATGGTTTTAAGGTTTTATATTATTTAACTGTTATACTGTTGGTTTTAAAAATGTTGCATACTGCCCAGAGCCCTTCAGGAGTGGGCGGTCTATTCAATTTAAATTATAAATAAATAAAAATAATTGGCCTCCCAACCCTTCTTTGCACAAGACAGAAAAAAACTTAAAGTTGCATGCTTTCATTTGCTGTGTTAAGACATTCAACAAGCAAGATATGTGATAAGGCCGGCTTGGTTTCCCTTGGGTAGGAGGCGGGGTTGGTGCTGCTCCAATGCATCACTGCACACCATCTGGATGCCTAGCTGGAAGAACAGGTGTCCAAGGTTCTGTCGTGACTTTTTTGGGTTTGAGCACAGCGGATGAGTTTGAGGGTGGCGTTTGGGGTGGTACCTTGCTAGGATTATGGTTGGGTTGTGCGTGAATGTGGGCTCGATTGCAAGGCTTTCCTGGCAGATGAGCCCTCCACGAAACCTTAGAGCAGATACGGATGCTGTCTGAGAATGGAGTCCTGCCCTATGTCATGGATACATGCATTGTGAGTGGCCAGAGAGAGTGTTGCTTGGGGGAAAAAGTGGAGGTAGAATTGGAGGATGTTGCATCTTGAAACTCAGTGCTATGGGAGGTTGGCTGACGTCCACGTGCAGGACCTCCTGGGCCGCGGGCAGAGAAGAGGCGGCATCCTTTCCATCCCAAAGTGCCCCATCAACACCGGGTCTGTCAATGGAGAATTTCCATGGGGGATCCCTGCACCTCTGAACTTTGTGCTGGTGCCGCTTTCCCTCCTTTCCCGCACTTTCTGCCAGGGAAATCTGTGGCCAGTTCAGACCCAGGTGTGTGCTGGGAAGCTGTTATAACTGACAGTGGCATCCCCCTCCTCGCATCCTTGTCCATTCCACATGCCCCCAGCCCGCCAACCACAGGCCCATGATTCTCAAATGGGATTTGTAATCACAGCTGTTTGGACCGTGGTTGGTACTCCAACTTCCCACGCACCCTATGACCAATGTTCCACCTCTAGAGAGAATGAACAGACCAATGTGAACGAACAGACCAAATAAACTTTATTGCAACGCAACACGGTAAAACACCAAAAACAGGAAAAAACTAGAAAATATGGAACGAGAACAGGTAACTATTGAAACTGTCTACAGGTGGCAGTAAGACAAGGGACTGCAGGAAGTTAGCGTTATGCCACAATCCACTGTTCAATACCGCCGGTGTCCAGAAATGGGACAGGTTTCATCGGTCTCTGCTCCCCTGCATGAACCAGGACAGAGCGTCTCGCACGGCCTTGCCCTCCCTGAGATCGGTGTCATCTTGGGGGCTGCACTTGCGGTTTTCCTCTCTCCTCACCACAATCTCCTCTTGCTCTGGCAGCTGTGAAAACAGTGGTCCACTCCCACATTCGCTCTCCGGAGCATCATGGCCCTCGCTCTCGCAGATGTTGTGCAGCACAACACAAGCGAGCACGATTTGGGACACATTGTCAGGCTTTCCCCGGAACTCCTTGAACTCTGACAGAAGACAACGCCAATTGGCCTTTAGTCTGTCAAACGCCTGCTCCACCACACACCTGGCCAGCCAGTGTCTGCGGTTGAAGTGCTTTTCCCTCGCATTACGCTCTGGAACATATTCTTTCACAAGCCACCTTCTCATTGGAAAGGTGTTATCAGCAAGAACCACAGCTGGAATGTTTACCCCATCTACAGTCAGTGTCGGATTATCAGGAAAGTACACACCCCTGTCCATAGCTTTGCAGAAGTGGGAGTTCACGAAGGCCCAGGAAGCATTGTAACTACCAGTGTATCCGACCTCCATATTGTAGAACCTGCCTTTGTGGTCGCAGGTCGCCAAGAGGAGCATAGGATAGGTCCTCCTCCGATTAAATAATTCCCCTGGGGCACCCTCCGGGTTCTGGATCGGAATATAGCAGACATCTATGGCTCCTATGCATTGGGGGAAGCCCAGGTGAGCAAATCCCGCCATGACCTGTAGAGAGAAGGAAAAACAATCATTACTACACAAAGCAAGATCTTCCTTTTCCCAGTGGGCACCCAATACTGCAGGCTAGCTGCGTGGGTTGAGCATCGCGTGATGATTTCTCTGATGCTGGGAGGCCTGTAGTGCAAGGCAGAAAAGGAGGTGATGTGTGAACACTTCCTCAGTGCTAAGCAAGAGGGGAAGGTACACACAAAAGTGAAAATGAAGAAAACTTGTACCCACAGGCTAACAATGAAGACTTCAAAAAATTAGTTCTCCCACTCCAGTTGCTACTCCAGTGGGAGAACTAATTTTTTGAACACTTCCTCAAGGCATTGTCCTACACTGCAGGTGGGGGGTTGTGATGTGGACAGTTTAAGGTGGGCCACCTGTGGACAGTTCAATGTGGACAGTTTAAGGTGGGCCACCACATGCAGGAGACGAATAGCATTAATACATAAAGTAAAAACAGGCTTGATAAATGTGCTTCATAACGCTTTCTATTTCGAAAGTGACCTTCCCTCCACTTTTCCAGATCCTTCCAGGAGGCCCCCTTCAGCTCACATTCTGCCCCCCTTCCCCTCATTAACACACAGCAGGGGCAGGGTGAAATCAGGAAATACAGATTAAAGCATCACTTTGTGGAAGAGTGCTTAGGATTTAATTGTTTTAAATTGTATGTATGTTTTTATGTGTGATATCTTATACTGTACACAGCCCCGAGCCCTTCGGGGATAGGGCGGTATATTAAATTAATAATAATAATAATAATAATAATAATAATAATAATAATAATAATAATAATAATAAATCAGGATTTTAGCGTAGGCGGAATAGAACAAGAAGAGTTTGGATTTATATCCCCCCTTTCTCTCCTGTAGGAGACTCAAAGGGGCTTATAATCTCCTTGCCCTTCCCCCCTCACAACAAACACCCTGTGGGGTAGGTGGGGCTGAGAGAGCTCCGAAAAGCCGTGACTAGCCCAAGATCACCCAGCTGGCGTGTGGGAGTGTACAGGCTAATCTGAATTCCCCAGACAAGCCTCCACAGCTCAGGCGGCAGAGTGGGGGAATCAAACCCGGTTCCTCCAGATTAGATACACGAGCTCTTAACCTCCTACGCCACTGCTGCTCCTGGATAGGCTGGATAGACATGAGAATCCACCTACCTGTTCCATAGTTCCTTCAAAACAGACCACCGTATTGAGGAGCACACTCTCCATGGCCCGGCAGAACTCCTGCACGGCTTCCGCAACAGTTGTCAGGCCGACCCCGAACCGGTGCTGCACCTCATGTAAACTGTTTCCGCTGGCCAGGTACCAGAGGGCAATGCCCATCCTCTTCTCCACTGGCAACGCAGCCGGCGTGTTTGTGTCCTGGCGTTGCAGCTGGGGTCTAAGGCTGCTGGCGATCCACATGAAGGTCCCCTTGGTCATGCGGAAGTTCCTGAGCCATTCCTCGTCATCCCAGGAAGACATGACAGAGTTGTTCCACCAGTCCCCACTCCTGGGATAAACCCAGTAATGAGGCAGGGTGCGGGTGGTTGCCAGGGCAACCCGTCCCCTTCTCGTTCTCCGATAAGGGCTGGCACGGCTCCTGTCAGCCGCCCGAGAGCTTCTGGTCTTGGAAGGGGCAGTCCGCTTGAGTTCTTCGTCATACCAGGCACACACAGCGACGGCCACCTGCGTTTGGATCAGAAACTGCAGGCACAGCACCAGAAACAAACTCAGCAGCCTTTCCATCTCCATGTTTACTGAAATGAGGCAAAAAAACAAACAAACCTGGCTCTGAAAATGCGTTCCTATCAGAGAAGCGCAAAGCAGGTATAATGCTGGCTGGGAGACAGGAGGACGGAAGCCAAGGAAAATGGCCCAGGCCACTAACAACCAATCAAAAGGCAGGAGGAACTGGAAGCTGGAAACTATCAAGCAAGCTGCAGACAAACAGAAACAGCCAATCAGTATGCAGGAAAAATGGGATGTTTGCGCCTGTGTAGCTACATGCAAATGGCTAATAATAAATAAATAAATAAATGGGTTTTGTGCAAGGGGGCAGAAAGAAAATGCATTACTTCCCTCAAAAATGGGCACTCGTGTGAAGCAAAAAACAAACAAACCTGGACTCTGATTAAAAAATAACGGCTGCAGCCCAATATTATCCTGTGCAGAACTGGCCAATGCAATCCATCAGATGAGCTATCTAATAAGCAATGCAATAAGACCTGGATTATAGCACAGAACTGCAGCAGAGGCCAACAGTTTTCAGAGAACTGAACTAATCTGTTCTACAGACTTAGGTACAGAAAATCATAACCTCAGCTTGTCTACCCCAAAACAAAATAAGAACTCTGACCAGTTAGCTACAGATGAACAGACTGGTGTTTTTGGTCTGAAAACTATTTTGAGTGACTGTACTTTCTGTTTCCTTTGCAGAAAATTAAGGAGAAAAGAAAGTTGTATTTGCAGCTTCAGATGTCAATTACTGGAAGAAAAGCTCACACACTTCTTTAATTCTGCAAACTATGTAAAATGGTTGTTTGGGAGAACATTTTTATAGGGCTAATAGAGGACAGGACTGCAACCTATGCCATGTAGTGTATGCTATCCCACCATGGCCTGTTTTTATTTTGTGATTCCATTTTCTGCATTGCTTAAAATAGGATGTGTGATATATTTTTTTAAAAAATTCTAACCCTAGTCCTGTTGCATTGCTTTAGAGAGCTCTCATGCTATTTTTTCCCCATTGCTTTTATCCCACGAGTCTTAAGTAGACTTGTGGGATACTATTTACTATAAATATAGTAAATAGTGATGGACGTCCCCCCTCCCCAATAAAGGTTTCTGGCAATGGGCGTGATCCCTGGCGCAAATTCTTCACCTCAGGCAGTTTAAGGACTGGGAGAGTTGCCAGTTCTGGGTTGGTAAATCCCTGGAGATTTAGTTGCAACTGTGGGAAATAAATCCCCAGGCCCCAGCTGGAGATTGGCAACCCTTCCAAGGAACCCAACTGTCTGAGAGACAGAGATGAAGGAAGCAGGAAAGGCTTAGGACCGTGGTGGCGAACCTTTGGCACTGCAGATGTCATGGACTACAATTCCCATCAGCCCCTACCAGCATGGCCAATTGGCAATGCTGGCAGGGGCTGATGGGAATTGTAGTCCACGACATCTGGAGTGCCAAAGGTTCGCCACCACTGGCTTAGGAGGAGCGAGGGTGAGGGTTTAGCATTGGGAGATTCCCTCTGGCCGAAGAAACTTTCAAGGCAACGGGCTGGATTGCGCTCAGGGACCTTAGTGGGGTACAGTGTGAGGAGCAGCAAATCTCCAGGACTCACCTGGACATTGGCAACCCTGCCTGGGGATCCAGCCAGCTGAGATGGGGGGGCGGGGAAGAGAAGGCAGGACAGGCTGGTTGCAATCATCAGTGGCGTAGGAGGTTAAGAGCTTGTGTATCTAATCTGGAGGAACCGGGTTTGATTCCCAGCTCTGCCACCTGAGCTGTGGAGGCTTATCTGGGGAATTCAGGTTAGCCTGTGCACTCCCACACACGCCAGCTGGGTGACCTTGGGCTAGTCACAGCTTCTCGGAGCTCTCTCAGCCCCACCTACCTCACAGGGTGTTTGTTGTGAGGGGGGAAGGGCAAGGAGATTGTAAGCCCCCTTGAGTCTCCTGCGGGAGAGAAAGGGGGGATATAAATCCAAACTCTTCTTCTTCATCATCAGGAACGGAAAGAAGCGAAAAAGGGGGTCTGGGACAATTCCTGCTCGCTTCTTTTCTGCAATATTAACACCTTCTGGTTTAAAGGCTGAGCTTAGGACTTATTCTGGACAACCGGGAGACTGAAAAACAAATCATGAAAACACCCGCGGAGTGGATCGAAGTCCCCCATTCCCTGTGCCGGGAATGGGATCTTTCCCTGGAAGCTTCTCTCGCTCTCTGCTGCTCCCTCCAAGGAGCCCCCAAAACTCATCCCCACTTCTTCACCCCCTTCGCGCCCAACTTCCCCTTAAGAAATCCCCACCGCACCTTTCCTGCAATCGCCCCAAAGCCAAGCTCTTCCTCCGACTTGCGGAACAGCTCCAGGCGAAAGTGGCTCAAACGTCCCTCCTAATAAGCACGAGCGGCAGATTCAAACCACGCGTCTCCACTTTCCCGCCCTCTCCAGGCGCCGCCCAAGACACGTGAATACCCGCTCAGCCATGTGGTTTTTGTTTGTTTAATCCCCCCGCCCGCTTTCTTGCAAGGGCTTTTGGGAATTGTAGTTCCCCGCAACCGGGAGACAAGGCAGCAATGAAACCAAAAGTATCTGTTGGCTTTAGGATCTTTCCTGACCCTCCTTTCTTACTTTTCTTCTACATCCAGGAATTTGCGGTGGGTGGTCTTTATACCCATTCTTAGGAATTCAGGAGCACAATTAAAGATTCAGATAAAGGTGGGGTTTTTTGGGGGGAGGTGGGAGGTTGCAGTTCTCTTTTTGAAATGGGGATGGGGTACAAGCCCCGGGGTGTCTTTCAGAAGAGTTGCTGAAGCCATTTTTCCTTCTTACGGAGCTCAAGGGGGCTTACAACATAAATAAAACATAGTAAAATATATCGAAAACATAAAACTAGAATTTGAAAATCCCAACTCAGGACTGCTGGTAAACTTAACCAAATGTATTCCTAAATGAGACCATCTTCAATGGCCTCGTGAAGATCGGAGGCTTTTCATACTATAAAGAAATGTTTTAGTAAAGGGATAAGGATTGTGAGGTATAATTTTGTACATAGCACGTGTTGCCTGTTGTTCTAAATATGAGCTTACTATGGGGTTTCTGCATCGTTGAATGTATCAAGCTGGTGCTTAACGAGTTTGTTACACAACGTGCTCCCTGTTGTTTGGACACAGCTGCTCTTAAGTGCACCTAAAGCAGTCTGGGATTCTTTTGGTAGTTTGGGGTCTTTGGACAGATGGGAGTCAAACCTGGCACTCCATTCCCGGAAGCAGAAGGAGGCAAAGAGGAGGAGGGGGGGAGTAGTAGTAGTAGTAGTAGTTTGGATTTATACCCCCCTTTCTCTCCTGTAGGAGACTCAAAGGGGTTTACAATCTCCTTGCCCTTCCCCCCTCACAACAAACACCCTGTGAGGTAGGTGGGGCTGAGAGAGCTCCGAGAAGCTGTGACTAGCCCAAGGTCACCCAGCTGGCATGTGTGGGAGTGCACAGGCTAATCTGAATTCCCCAGATAAGCCTCCACAGCTCAGGCGACAGAGCGGGGAATCAAACCTGGTTCCTCCAGATTAGATACACGAGCGCTTAACCTCCTACGCCACTGCATTGAAATACACTTTTGTTTAGAATTTAAGGGCAACATTAGGAAAAAGGGAGGGATTCAGCCAATTCAAAACAAGGTAGAATATCATCTAAGCACAAAAGCAGCTAGTAACTCCGTCTAGTGGAAAGATACTCTTAGGGGCAGGGGTGCTGCCTGAAAGGGGAATATAAGGCAAGAATGTTAAACTCTCCTGTCAGATGAGGAGGGGTCTTTTTTTTACTCCTTACAGATGGGGGGAGGAAGAGTTCTTGAAGGGACAGAGTTCTTGCCTGGTCTCAAGTTGATGTCTGAGTCCCAAGGGTGGCCCAATCAAAATTGATATCAGTTGAGGTTTGAATTTTGGAGAGAAAATCCAGTTTTGGGCAGAGCTAGAAGGGGCTGCTGAGAGAGGGTATGAGGGGAACTTGAGTTAATTAAACCACTGCATGGAGATAAGATGGCAAAATGCTAACAGGGGATGGAGAAAAGGCAGAACTGCTCAACACCTTCTTTTCCTCAGTGTTTTCCCAAAAAGGAAATGGTGCTCATCCAGGAGAAAATGAAACAGAAGGTACCGTAGGAGAAATTCAGCCCAGAATAAATAAAGAGGCAGTGCAGGAACACCTGGGTACTTTAGACTAATTCAGATCTCCAGGGCCTGATGAAATACATCCCATGGTATTGAAAGAACTGGCAGAAGTACTCTCAGAACCACTTGCTCTAATCTTTGAGACTCCTGTGCTCTAATCTTTGAGAAGTCCCAGTGGACTGGAGGAGGGCTAATGTTATCCCCATCTTCAAAAAGGGAAAAAAGGAGGACCCTAATAATTACCGTCCAGTCAGCCTGACATCGATACCAGGGAAGATTCTGGAGCAGACAGATAGTCTGCCAGAACTTAGAAGGGAATACTGTGATCACAAAAAGTCAACATGGGTTTCTCAAAAATAAGTCATGCCAGACTAATCTTATCTCTTTTTTTGATAGAGTGACAAGTAGATGAAGGGAATGCTGTGGACACAGCGTAACTTGATTTTAGTAAATCTTCTGACAAGGTGCCCCATAATATTCTTGCAAGTAAGCTAGTGAAATGTGGACTAGACAATGCTACTGTTAGATGGATTTGCAGTTGGTTGACAGACTGAATTCAAAGAGTGCTCATCAATGGCTCATCTTCATCCTGGAGAGAAGTGACTAGTGGGGTGCCACAGGGTTCTGTCCTGGGCCTAGTGCTATTCAATATTTTTATCAACAACTTGGATGATGGAATAGAAGGCATGCTAATCAAATTTGCAGATGACACCAAATTAGGAAGGGTAGATAATACCCCAGAAGACAGAGTCAGAATTTAAAATGACCTGGATGCATTAGAGATCTGGGCCAAAACAAACAAAATGAATTTCAACAGAGATAAATATAAGATACTGTACTTAGGCAGAAAAAATGAAACGCACAAATATAGGATGGGATACTTGGCTTGACAACACTGCATGCAAAATGGATCTGGGAGTCTCAGTAGACCACAAACTGAACATGAGTCAGCAGTGTGAAGAAGAAAGCCAATTCAATTCTCGGATGTATCAATAGGAGTATAGTATCTAGACTGAGGGATGTAATTGTACCTCTCTATTCTGCATTGGTTAGACCTCACCTGGAATATTGTGTACAGTTCTGGGCACTGCAATTCAAGAAGGATATTGAGAAGTTGGAACGGGTCCAGAGGAGAGCAACCAAAAGGGTAAAAGGTCTGGTATCCATGCCCTACGAAGAGAGGCTTAGGGAGCTGGGGATGTTTAGTCTGAAGAAGCGTAGGTTAAGGGGGAACATGATAGCTATGTTTAAATATTTGAAGGTATGCCTGCAGGGGTGGTGTACCGCTCATTTTGGGAACCTCTGTCTTAGGTTAACAGGCTCTTCTTAACATCTTCAAAGGGTGGGGGGAGGAAGTACAGTAAAGACACGGCATGAACAAACATAAAATTAAACATTTATTTCAGCTAAGAACTACATCTCTTCTTTCAACACCACCACCATGACCCACAACAACAATAAATCCAGGGTTAAACAGTATTTTACATGACAATCTTGAAAAGCAAAACATCACAGAGAGGATTGGTCCACCATACAATTAATTATTAGATACTATTAATTCTTACTGATAGTATTCTAGAAATGCATAATTTTACTTTATTTCATAAAGAACCAAAGCAGATCAGAAACTGCAACTCTAGCCCTTGGCTACTCAATGAAAGTTTGGAAGTTGTGTTTCTATTAGCTGTTTTGCAAGTTATCTTATTGTTGAAGTTTAGAAGTTTGTTCCATTAGGGAGACCGTAATCTGTTGCTGAGTAGACAAGGTCCTTGTACACTAAAGGGGGAAAGCTGAGTGGAACAGAGAAAAAGTAAAGCAGGGGGCTATAAGGGGGGGGTGGGGGAGGGCAAAAAAATAAAACCTGGTGTTAAGATTCCTGCCTTGTGTTGTCTCCTGGCCGGTATTAAGCTACTAAACTGATCCTGATCAAGTTACAGGGAATCTTTCTGTGCATAATTATGCATAAGTCATGCTACCCTCCAGGTGGCACCTGGAGATCAGGAATTGCAACTGATCTTCAGGCTCCAGAGGTCGGTTCCCCTAGAAAAAAATGGCTGCCTTGGAGAGCAGACTCTGTAACACTGTACCCTGCTGGTGTCCATTCTCTTCCCAAACCCTTCCCCCTGCAGGCTCCATCTCCAAACCCCCGGGAATTTCCCTCCTTGGAGCTCGCAAACGTGTGCATGGCCCTGTTGAGTTCTGTGTAACTTCCTGACCTGCTTCACGCCTTTTGAATTAGGGGCAGAGCAGAAGCAACATGAGGAGGACAGAGAACGGAACCATACCAGGTGATTTTCCATGCATTGAGTCTAGGTCCCCCGCCCGAAAGTGATTAGGCTGGCCTCTACAAGGGCCAGGGCTTTTACGGCCCTGGCCCCTTCCTGGTGGAACAGGCTCCCGAGAGAAACCAGGGCCCTGCGGGACCTTCAGAGTTTCTGCAGGGCCTGCAAGACGGACCTGTTCCGCCAGGTGTTTGGCCAACCTAGTTGAGCATCACACCCAATTCATCTGGCCTCCCGTGGGTGCAGGGGCGAGGGATATCTGACGCCATCAGTTGTTTTATGGTTCCTGGTTTTTACTGTATATATGCTGAAATTATTTTAATTGTTTATCTTGTTATTATGCTTAAATTTTTGTTTTCTTCTGTTGTTCACCGTCCTGAGCCCTTAGGGGGAGGGCAGGTTATAAATTTAATGTAGTAGTAGTAGTAGTAGTAGTAGTAGTAGTGATAATGATGATGATGATGATGATGATGATGATGATGATGATGATGATGATGATGATAATAATAATAATAATAATAATAATAATAATAATAATAATAATAATAATAATAATAATAATAATGATACGCCGATACATTACAACTTCCTAGGCCTCTGGGTGAGGCTCGAGTTGTAATAAATTGTAATGAAGCCAACAACTAGCTAAAGATCTGTGAAATATACTATAATAATAATAATAATAATAATAATAATAATAATAATAATAATAATAATAATAATAATAATAATAATAATAGGTGCCCAAGAATCACTGCCACCACCACCCTTCTGGGGTCAATGAAGGTGCATCTCTTGCCCCATGTGGGTCAAGATGGGAGCCACTGCCAGAAGCCGGCTGCCCAAGTCTAAAACAGAGTTGGCCCAAGCAGACAGGGTGAACATAAGGGGTAGTGACAGGAGCCAGAAATCTCTCTCGTCTTTCCCCCTCCATCAGGGGTGAGGTTGTGGGCAGTAGGGCCCCAGAACAGAACCCTGGGCAGCTGCCCTCTTTGTTGATTGTCTAAGACCACCACTAATCTCTCCTCACTCTAAGCATCTATATAATTTCTTTCTGCTGTGGATGCTTGTTTGGTCAATTATCTGGGTCCTCTTCTAAAGGAGGCTTTTGCCATATTTCAAGCTACTGACCATGATGGCCTTTCTCACTCACATGCTTCCTTTGGTGAACAAGAAAATAGCTTCTGTCACAGAAGGTCTTTCCACACTCCGAACATGTGCACAGTTTCTCTCCTGTGTGAATTCTTTCATGTTTAATAAGATTACCTTTGTAACTAAAGCTTTTCCCACACACAGAGCATACGTATGTTTCCTTTTTTCTTCGGGCAGGAAGATTAGTGAGAAGGCCAGAACTTTTGCCACATTCTGGATTCCTCATTTTTCTCCACAAGGAAATTGCTTTTCTGAAACTTTGTTCTTCTAAGAGACAGTCTCTTCTCATTGGATCAAATTGTGCCCCTCCTTCGAGTCCCAGTTGACTTCCATATGAATCTTGCTTCACTGGTGCCTGGAGAATCATCATTTCTTTACCTCTTGATGTCCAGGTGAAATAGATTTGCTCAAGTCCTTCCAGATGAAGAGTCTCGTTTTCATTTATGTATCCAACACCTGCCAGAATGAAAAAAAAAATTGTGACTTGATTCAGGGACACTCCACATCATTTTAGCTACATAATTTTCATCAATGGCATGCTGGACAGAAATCCAAGATCCCATTTCTGGTGGCCAGGGAGATGCTTTTTAGGAAACAGAAATATGTTTTCTGCTGTTGCTGGTTCTACCCTGCGGTATTCAGAGATATGCTAATGATGTCCATGGAAACTTCCTTTTGTTATTATGGCTAAAAGGCATTGTAAGAAGAAAAGGAAGAAGAAGAGTTTGGATATATACCTTTATAAACATGGCTGAACATCCCGTCAGATTAAATCCTTGTTTTTGATAAAGACACAGTAAGAGTTACCCTTCATAATCCCAAAAAAACCAATGCTGTTGTTGTTGTTTTGCTACTCATAGTAACAAAAAACACAGAGTCCTGTTTATGACTTAGAACCTGGTAATTCAGCTACAGGAACGGCGAGGAACACTTACCCAGCAAATTAGTGTATTTGTCACCCCCTTGTTTGGCCTCCATCTTCAGGAAATACGGTAGTCCCAGTTCTGGTATGAGGGAATCGACAGAAATCTTCCCCAACAATCCTAGCACCTGGATGGGAAATGCATTATCAACACAAGGTACAGCTGGATAATTTATTCATTAAGAAATCTTGTATGTCTTCATTTTATTTGTTCACGTCACTTAAACCTCACTTTTCTCCCCAGTGTGGGCCCAAAGCAGCTTAGATTTATCTCTTTGCCTCCATTTATCTTCCCAGGAAACCTGTGAAGTAGGTTAAGCTAAAAAAGTGTGACTGGACAAAAGTCATCTAGCAAGCTCCCTTGGCAGAGTGGACAGAAAATGCTGGGGGGAAGAATTGGGACTAATAAAAGGAAACACTTCTTCATGCAACGTGTGATTGGTGTTTGGAATATGCTGCCACAGGAGGGGGTGATGGCCACTAACCTGGATAGCTTTAAAAGGGGCTTGGACAGGTTTATGGAGGAGAAGTCGATTTATGGCTACCAATCTTGATCCTCTTTGATCTGAGATTGCAAATGCCTTAGCAGACCAGGTGCTCAGGAGCAGCAGCAGCAGCAGAAGGCCCTTGCTTTTACACCCTGCATGTGAGCTCCCAAAGGCACCTGGTGGGCCACTGCGAATAGCAGAGAGCTGGACTAGATGGACTCTGGTCTGATCCAGCTGGCTTGTTCTTATGTTCTTATGACATTCGAACCCGGGTCTCCCACACCCTAGTCCAGCAATCTAAGCACCACTGCACACTGGCTCCCTGTCACTTCTCTATAAAACTGGATCAATACAATTTACAAACCATGATTTTAAAAGCAAAACAAAACCAGTCTTAAGTCACTAAAGTGAACAAACTAGAAAAAACCAGCATTTTAAAAAAGTCCAGGCAGAACATATCTTTAGTAGATTAAATGAGTTGGACAAAGCAGTTCTCAGCCTAGAAAAGAAACCATCAGAACAATGGGGTGCTGTGTGGTTTCCGGGCTGTATGGCCGTGTGCTAGAACACGGCCATACAGCCCGTAAACCACACAGCACCCCAGTGATTCCGGCCGTGAAAGCCTTCGACAATACATCAGAACAATATTTTTGAAAGATTGACTCCTTAAGAGGTTAATAATCTGACCAGTCTCTTAAATTTATCTCGCCAGATGCAAGAGATAACCCTAGAACTCAGGGAGATGAAAAATTCCTTACCTTTTGTTCCCATTTCATAGGGGCCAGAGACCAGAAGGGCCAACCTTGTACAATCTCTTCCTTTCCTTTCCCGCAAGCGGCCAAACTTCTCTGGGGCCAACCTGCTTCTCCACTCAGGGCTGGCATGGTTTGGGTCTCCCATTTTCCTCTGGGCTGCTGGCTGGCATCAGCTACTACCATGAACTGAAGAGCTTCACCGCTGTCCCATGTCGAGGAGCTTGTCAGCTGTGGGTTCCTCATTCCCCAGTGAGTGGAAGAATATACTGCATTCACGTAGTCTTTCAAAGGGATTTCCCAGTGTTGTTGCGGGTACCCGTTCAGAGGCCTTGTAGTTTGAGCAGATGGCTTGACGACTCCAACAGGGATTGTGGGAAAGACTATCCCACCTACTTCCTGTTTCTCTTTAGGCTCCGATCCTGCCAAATCATGCATCTCATTTGCTGGTCCTTGGACTGAAATTTTAAAAAAATTGCCATTGGAAATCACAAAATAATGCCCACTGGACAACATTCACCCAAAAGAAAATGTCTTGTAGACTTAACAGCTACTGCTTCTACTACCCTTTTTAATGCAGAGCTTTGGCGCCAGCAAATAGAGTAGAGGGACAGGCAGTGTGGTGTAGTGGTTATGTGTTAAACAAGTATCTGGGAGACTCTGGTTCTAATCCATGGAAGCTCATCAGGTCACCTTGGGCCAGTCACCCTGTATCAGCTGGCCTAACTCACAGGGTTGTCGTGGGGACAAAATGGAGGAGAGGAGGGCCCACTTTGGGCCCCCTTTAGAGAGAAAGTTGAAGTATATTAATTAACCAAAATACTGATTATGGTCTCTGTAGTCTGTGTTACACAAGAGATAAGATACAGTGCAGTTATATACATATCACAGCTAACTTATGGCTATCCCTTAGGTCAGTGATGGCGAACCTATGGCACGGGTGCCAGAGGTGGCACTCGGAGCCCTCTCTGTGGGCACACGCACAGAGTTTGTCATGTGGGGGCGGAAAATCACCCCCACCACACACACACATCTAGGCTGGCCTGGGCCACTGAGCACAACGTGCGCGCACCACAGTGACCAGGGAGGACTCGGCTGGCGGGCCTGGTGCCTGTGCTCTGGGTGGCTGCTGCCCAAGGGGGGTGGGCAGAGGAGGCAGAGATGTTAGAGAGGCATAGAGTGGTGCGTGTGGGACTTGCTGGAGGCTAGAGCAGGCTGGCCCCTGCTCGAGCGGATGGGGTGGAGGAAGAGGGAGCCAACCGTTTTTTCTAAATGAAAACCTCAGCATTCAGGTTAAATTGCACTTTGCAATAAATAAGTGGGGTTTGGGTTGCAATTTGGGCACTCGGTCTCAAAAAGGTTCGCCATCACTGCCTTAGGTCATAGGTGTCAAACTCGCAGCCCTCCAGATGTTGTGGACTACAGCTCCCATCATCCCCATGCCAGCATCATGCTGGCAGGGATGATGGGAACTGTAGTCCATAACATCTGGAGGGCCGCGAGTTTGACACCTGTGCCTTAGGTTGATCCTTAGGGGGTTGGGTGAGATGGCCTGTGTGGCCCTTTCTAACTCTATGATTCTGAGCTAGAAAAGATTCTTTAGTATAAGGATGTGTTGCTGGCGACCAAGATCAAGTTAATTCATGGGCCATAGTATTTCGCATCAGGACCCTGGGGGTGGGGGGTGGCACTGGGGGAGGGACAATATTCGGGAAGGGAAGTCAGCTGGAAGGCCGCTGAAACCAGTGGTCCAATCAGCACAACACAAATAAAGTGTTTCCAGGTCTCAAAATAAAACATTTTGGGGTGGAATACTGCAGTCTCTCCCACAAACGTTTGCAAAATGTTTTTTTCCTGAAAACATTTTATTTCGAAAACGCTAACATCGGGAGTATTTGCCAGAAGCGGTTTTGAAAACATTTCCTGCTTGCTGTGTGGAGAGCAGGAAACGTTTTATCCCCCCCCCCCCCACTTCTTTTAGGAGCTCTAGCTTTCATTTTCGCCGCAGCTTGTACCTACCATTTTCTGCTGCTGCAGGTTTCTCCATGCTACCCACCATTTGCAGAAGGCTCTCACTGAGGTTTCCTCTGCTTACAGCTCGTCCGCTCACAATTTCCATGTAAAAATTACATTAATAAAGTTAGTTTTCATTTCCAATTCAGTATGTCATTTTTCCGTTTTGTTTTGAGGGAGGTGTCTTTGAAGCTACGCAGACTCAATATGAGAATCACAGATGTTGATTGATTTGAAATGTGCTATTGGAGGAGAGTTTTACAGATCCTGTGGACCACCAAAAAGTCAAATAAGTTCTAGAACAGTGGTGGCGAACCTTTGGCACTCCAGATGTTATGGACTACAATTCCCATCAGCCCCTGCCAGCATAGCCATGCTGACAGGGACTGATGGGAATTGTAGTCCATAACATCTGGAGTGCCAAAGGTTCGCCACCACTGTTCTAGAATCAAGGGTCTGCAACCAGCAGCTCTCCAGATGTTCATGGACTCCAATTCCCATCAGCCCCTACCAGCATGGCCAATTGGCCATGCTGGTAGGGGCTGATGGGATTGGTAGTCCATGAACACCTGGAGAGCCGCAGGTTGCAGACCCCTGTATCAAGCCTGGGATGTCTCTATGAGCTAAAATGACTGAACTGAGGCTATTGTTATCATACCAGCATCTCTAATATTCAATAAACACTTAAAACTATTAAAAATAAGATTTTATACTGTGTGGAGTTTGGATTTCTCCTGGAATACCAACTGATTTCCAATGTACAGAAACCCCAGGAGAAAATGACAGGTTTGGAGGGTGGTCTCTATGGCATTATATACCCCACTGAAGTCCTTCCCCAAACTTAACCCTTTCCAGGCTTGTGGCTGCCGACCTCCAGATGAGGCCGAGAGATTTTCCAGCATTATAATGGATTTCCAAAGCCCACAGATGAGTTTACCTGGAGAAAATAGCTGCTTTCACAGGGGAGACCCTGTGATATTCCACCTTACTGAAACCCTTGCCTTTCCCAAACCCTTAACTCCCTTTTTATCCCTCCGTTTTGGAGCTCCCATGATCATCTATGGGACCCACTGTTGTTTGCTTCCCCCCTCTGGGAGGGTTTTAATTGGGGTTATTGCGGGACGTCACCTTTGTTAATTTTTATCGCTGTGTTTTAATCTAATTTTAATGGGGTATTTATATGGGTTATTGTACACTGTGTAGAGGAAACTATGTTGTACACCGCTCAGAGCCCTTCGGGGGTAGAGCGGTATAAAAAACCCATAAATGAATGAATGAATGAATGAATGAATGAATGAATGAATGAATGAATGAATGAATGAATGTTTCAGCCCTAAATCTCCAGGAATGTCCCAAACTGGAGAAGGCAACCCTTGTGGGGGAAGAGCAGGGAGAAGAGGGGTATCTGGAAGAAGCCAGAGAGCCATCAAAGCTGGAAGGGGTATTCTAGGATAGCCAGAGGAAGGGTCCAAGCCAGAACCAGAAGCTGGGTCAGCACAGCAGATCAAGGGGACCAAAGAGCCAAAAAAAAAAAGCAACAGAAAAGGAGAAAAAGGAAAATATATTGGAACTTACCCTGCCTGTTTTCCTGCTTCATATCCATGGTGGTGGCGAAAGATCCAAGGAAAAGTCTACACTGCCTGTCTTAGGAAGCCCCTTCTAGGCCACCTTCCTTCCCCTGCTAATGCCACCAGAAATGAAACTTCAAGATCTGAAGTTACTCAGAGGACAGCAGGTTACCAGGCAACCGGGGTGAGGTTATCTGCATTGATTAACAAATTTGATCAGGTTCTCTGGATAGGCCTCGTGTTGCTTTGGAAAGGAACGCCAAGAGATTGTCCTTCAAACACAGGCCTGGTGGGTGTGGGCAGGCTCCCGGGAGCCACGGTTAGGACCTTGATTAGGGAGTTTCCAGACCTTCCCAGTCTCTTTTTGGTTAGGAAAAGCTTTGAATTGCAAATAGCCCTCGGGGGAAAGTTCTGCTGGGAGATACGAAAGAATTCCTCGGGGATGCCGGAGAAAGAAATGTGGGTCCCAACACTGAGAAGCTCTTGGGGTCACACCACCTAATCCACCACCACCCCATCCCAATAACCCCCTTTCCTTGCTTGAGCTGACCTGTTCCTGAAAACCTGCATTAGGTTTCTCTCGGAAATAAGGTCCAGCCACCAAAAGGATGGCAAACACTAAGGCTCATTCCGCACATGCAGAATAATGCACTTTCAAACTGCTTTCAGTGCTCTTTGAAGCTGTGCGGAATGGCAAAAATCGACTTGCAAACAGTTGTGAAAGTGGTTTGAAAACGCATTATTTTGCGTGTGCGGAAGGGGCCCATCTTCCTGAAAGAAGAGAAAAGGATTGGGGTGAGACAACAGCTCTTACTTATTGGGCTTCTAGAAATCTGTGGATGTAACCCTGTTCCAGCTGCTCCTACAAAAATGGGGACGAATGACCACACCGGAGGAAGAGAATTAGGATACCTCAACTGCCCCGTTCAAGAGTCTGTTTGCTTTTTCTGTGGCAGTGCAGAAATGAAGTCCGCACATGTAGGTTTTTGCTACACCGCATTTCTAAGATAGGGGAAGCTGCACCAGTTGGATTCTGCCTGCCATCCAGCAGAGCTGGACATCAGACTAAAACACCTTCCACACACATACACACAATACAGTAGCAGCAGTGCTTAATTTCTGAAACAAGTGGTGCATACTAGTTAGGAATGTGGAACAAACAGGAAAAGTTTCTGAGCATGTGTAAGTTATCACAGCACCTGCTACCAGATTTCCTTTAAAGCAGAGCTACTGAACCTGGCACGCTTTGCAGGCAAACAGTTAAATCATTAGCACATTCAGCTGCAATCTCTCTTTTCAGAAAAACTCTGCTTAATGGCTGGTGAACTGGAGTCAATGTGGGCCTAGACTCTGGGAGGCCCGGGTTCAAATTTACACACTGCCATGCAACTCATCGGATGATTCCAGGTCAGTCTTACAACCTCAGCTTAATCTACCTCACAGGGTGGTTGTGAGGATAAAATGAGGCAAGCAGGACACTGTCTGCTACCCTCTGGGTCCTTGCAGGAAGGGTGGAATAAAAATGTACCGAGTAAATAGTCTGAGGCTTACCCTGCTGTCTTTTTGGTTTGCAACATGGAAGGCCGGAGTTCAACTGGAACAGCTTTCCCAGCCAGAAAAACTGAATAAATTCAACCAGTACAGCTTTTCCTGTCTCATTATTTCTTCTTTGTTCTTTTCCTAGGAGGGACTGGAAGGTGGTAAATGCAGAGACCTCGCCTTTCTTAGAAATCCATAAATTGGAGTTGACTTCGCAGCCAACCTGCTCCTTTCCGTCTTTTCCTTTCTCTCATGAACTTGTCTTTTGTTCCCAGTTTTCAGTCTGCTCTTCGTCCTAAGAGAAAGCAATGCAAAATTTCCCAGGAGTAGGTGAGTTGAAGCAAGGAAGGGGATTTTTGGATACAGGGAAAGGGAGAGGTGTACTCCCTCTCTATAAGAAGACTTCAATCCATTGAAAAAGATCACGTAGTGCATAGGTGTCAAACTCACGGCCCTCCAGATGTTATGGACAGAGGTGGGATCCAGCAGGTCCTCACTAGTTCCTGAGAGTGGGTTACTAATTATTTGTGTGTGCCGAGAGGGGGTTACTAATTGGGTCTGCTTTTCCGTTAGAAATTCCATTAGGTCCAAAAATCATAAAGTCCTGTTGTTTCCTATGTGGCTGGTTAGCGAAGGTAGAAAACGGGATAATTCTCCCTGTTGGGCTGTTTTAAAAACATGTTTTAGAAATATGGTCAAGTTCCTTGTTTAAGGAAAGTATCCTTCTTTTGATTTCTAGAAATAACATTAAGTATTTGAAAGTATTATTTGACAGGCAGTCAATTAGAGGAGGAGGAGTTGTTTCTGTTGGCCGTAGACCATAGGACTTGCTAGAATAAGTTTAAATTATGGATAGAAAGATACCAGCTGGAGATTAGGAACTTTTTTTTAACAGTAAGAGTTTTTTACAGTAACAGAGAAATTATTAATGCCCCACCCCCGGAATGCCCGGCCACGCCCCCATCGTGCCCCGCCCAGCCCCATTGGCGCTACACCACTATTTGAATCCCACCACCATGGAAACCTGTTACTAAAATTTTCGGATCCCACCACTGGTTATGGACTACAGTTCCCATCATCACCTGCTAGCATCATGCAGGCAGGGGATGATGGGAACTGTAGTCCACAACATCTGGAGGGCCGCGAGTTTGATACCTGTGACATAGTGGATCCATCCATACAACACTTTGTATACTTATTGGTTGTAAATTTTGATTTGACTTTGTGTTTTTAAATGTATTTTTATGTTTTTTGTTCTATTTACATTGTAAACTGGCTTGAGTTGTGTAAGGAAGAACTATGGTTAGTAAATGTCTTAGATAAAATGAATGAATTTTACAGAGTTGCTTGCAAGATGTGCCTAGGATTCTCACAAGCAGAGTGGTGGGAAGTCAAAAGACACTCACTTGACGTTTAACTTCTAGCGCGGAAGATGGAGGATACACTTAGCTACTCTGGCTGTTAACCACTAAGAGACAAATTTAATGCAGGAGCTACAGATTTCAGTTTTTGCTCTGTTTATTTTATCCTTGACTTGGGTAGCCTAGCCTAGCCCTAACTTCATCAGATCTCACAAGCTAAGCAGGGTAAACTCTGGTTTTTATTTGAGTGGGAGACCACCCAGAAAGTTCAAGGTTGCCTTGCAGAGGAAGACAATGGCCAACTACCTCTGAACATCTTTTTCCTTGAAACCCCTTAAGGGGTTCCCATAAGCCACTGTGACTTGATGGCAAAAAAAGTTTATTTTCTACATTTTGATCCTAGAGTTCCTCTAAAGATCTCACAATAGTTTAGGTGGTCCACTATTTTATCCTTACAACAACAGTTTTGTTAGGGAGTTAGGCTGAGAGAGCAGTAAACATTTCATAACAGGGCAGGGTTTGCACCAGGGTCTTCCAGATCTTAGTTCAACTACTGTACCACAAAAGGTCTTCACATACAGCATCTCAGAAATTCCTGTAAAGGTCTTGGAGATAATCAAAATCAATATTCCCATAGGGGAGGTGAAAGTGAATCTCAGATTTGGGAGCAAGATTATATTTAGAGCATTGATTATATTTAGAAAAGAGATTAACAAAGGAATACATATAATTTTGTATACATTAAAATATTATAATAGCTCAAGAAATCCTTACTCTAATCAGGTTATTAAAATGACGTTTATTCTTAACATACTTAAAAGTGAGATCTTCTTATCCCATTTCTGCTCTTTGCAGCAGCTGCAGGGTGATGTTCTAAGTTTATTTTTATTTATGTACAAAATTTATATCTGGCTTTTCTGCCTTCCCAAAGGCCATCAAAGCAGCTAACAGTTTAAAACATATGTCATAGCTTCAAACCATTAAAAGCCTTCAAAGGGTCTTCAAAGGGGTGTCAAAGTCATCTAGGACCGATGACACATTGAATCCTGGGTCAGCCCTTCTGAACACCTGTAGGATTTCCGTTTTGTCGGGATTAAGTTTCCATTTGTTTCAAGCGGCCGTGTTCCAAAGTGTATGAGAACAAACATTGCTATGAAGTATGGTGTAGTAATTGTGTGATATCCTGGTTTTTGCATAAAGCACTCTAAAGACCCACTGTTCAACATTCAGTCCACTGCAAAAATGTACTTATATCAACTCTACGTTAAAGAAGCCAGCAGGCATTTTTCTTGCAGCAGAGAAGGAACAAACATACGTCTGCAACTGATGTGGCTGAGTGCAGTCCAGTGTGTGCTGTGATTTTTTAAATTTCCTTTTGTACCAAGGAACCGACAATGAGATGGACTACTGGGCAGACATTGAGCTGGGGGAGACATCAGCGGAAGGTGGGATAGATCCTCACCCTCCCCAGCTTGGAGGTCTACAAATGGGGCCAAGTCCACAAATGACATGGGCAACAAACAAGCCATTGGAACAACACTCGGCAATCCCATGGGCAGAACCACACCAGAACCCAGCGTCTCCTCCTCATTGGCAATGGAGAAACCCACCACTGACAGAACCCTTATTATGGGATGGCACAGACACTCTTCAGACCACGAGAATTGTTGATGTCAGATGGTCAAAGTCTGGAGGGCAGAGTGTATCTGAAACCATACCAAGCTTCAGTAGGGAGACTCTAGGACCCTGGGGAAGCTCCATCTCAGGATCTGAGCCAGCAGGTATACAGGAGAGAGGTAGGAGAGGTCTCAGTCCTATCCACGTTGGAGCAATTGGGGATCTCCAGATGTGGAAAATTTCTGGAGAATCGTGTGTGCGTGTGGCGGGGGGTGGGTGGGGTGGAGGTGGCACCTGGGGAGAGCAGGTTTTGGGGAGGGGAGGGACCTCAGCAGAATGTAATGACATTTTCTTCAAGGCATCTGCTCTCTTTAGTCTGGAGATGAGTTGCACCGGGAGGTTGGAAACCCTGGAGGAAAATGAAAACATGGAACCACTTTGGGAAATATCACAGCTGATATACCCAGACACCATGGAATCTCTTCACTTGGGGTTAAACCATGGGTCCCCAACATGGTGTCCAACGGCACCATGGGGCCCGTGGACAATCTACCTGATGCAGGCCAAGTTTTTGACAAAGTGGGTGGAGCTGAACGGGGCATTTGCCCAGTTAGGCTTTGAATTGGTCGTTTGAGAACTGATTAACTGAGCACATATTTAAAAACATTATTTTGGCAGCACAAGAATTTTCACTGTGTGACTGAAGGCAAGCTGTTTGTCTACACAACATATTTTAAACAATATTTTCATTCTTTTTGTTCTGCCTTACATGCATAACTCCAACAGTAACTCCTCAACATAAGCTGAGTCCCTTACCTTTTGTGGTTGGCACCGTCACCTATGGCAGCCATTTTGTAGAACAGCCACCATCTTGTGTTTGGATTTTTAGAGGTGCCCATGGGCTAGGAAAGGTTGAGGACTTCTGGGTTAAAGAATCCTCAGCTGGCAGAACCATCATTGTGAGAGGCTGTTGAAGCACTTCAGTTCTCCTGGAGTCAAGTCACAGCTGACCTATGGTGACCCTGTAGGGAGAGAGAGAGTGAGGGGTGGCATGCAAGGGAAGGGGAGTGAGGGAGGGGACAGAGGGAGTGAGGGTGGCATGCAAGGGAGGGGAGGGAGGGAGGTGTGGCATGCAAGGGAGGGGAGGGGGCCCCGGCATCTGGACATGGCCCACCCACCCTAGCGGAGGGAGGGGAGGGGGAGAGTGGCATGCAAGGGAAGGGGAAGGAGGGAGGGGTGGCATGCAAGGGAGGGGAGGGGGCCCGGCATCTGGACATGGTCCACCCACCCTAGTGGAGGGAGGGGGAGGGTGGCATGCAAGGGTTCACATTTTTTGTGGGGGTTAGAGTACACATTTGTGCAGTGCGGAATCCACCAAAGAGACCTATGCTAGCCTGCCAAAATAACCAATCTCTCTCTCTCTCTGGCCCTTCACACAGAAATCTCCTAAAATGTTTGTAAAATATTTGCAAAATGTTTTCAATCTCCCCTAGTCATGCTCACTTCCTTGAACCAGATTCAGTTCCCCATTCATTTCCCCACCGTAGCAGGGGGAGGGGGAGGTGTGGCATGCAAGGGAGGGGAGAGAAGGGGACCCGGCATCTGGACATGACCCACCCACCCTTGCACTGTGATATTCAGAGATATTCAGAGGTTATGCCTTCATCTCCAGGTGAGCTAAGAGAGTTCCAAAGAACTGTGACTAGGCCAGAGACACCCAACAGGATCCATAAGGAAGAATGGGGAAAACAACCCCCCTTTTCCAGATTAGAGCCCAACTACCACACCATGCTGTCTCTCTTTGTGGAGGTAGCTGATGCCGGCAGGTGACTTGGTAGCCAAAACCTGTCAGGGTTCAGTCTAGAAATATCTGAGCACCATATAGATTTGGAACGGAAGGCCAATTACCCATCCTATCTCACAGGCTGATTGTGAGGATCATGGTATAATCCACTTCCAGTCCTTATGGGGATAAAAGTGGGGTATAAATTATGCAAATAATATGTTGCTGTTCCGGCGTTTCTCCAACAGGTGCTGTGTTCGTGAGTGAGGCTGAGACTCCACAACCTGGAGAATTTGAGGAAAGCCATCTCATTGGAGCATCAGGAGGCAGAGAAGAAGGGATGATTTCGCAGGGATATGAGGAAGCCTGTGAAAACTGGCAAAGACAAGAAGATTGGCTGCAGTTTGATCCACTGAGAAGAAATTCTCTCTTTGACAACCAAATGTTAACAGAAGAGAAAAGAGAAATAGGCAGCACTGCATGCAAAGAAAACTCTAGGCAGAAATCCGATTGCCCAAGGACTCAGCCCTCCAAAAACAAGAAGGAAACACACACATGCTTGGAATGTGGGAAAGGTTTTGCTTATAAGTCCTATCTTATCAGACATGAAAATTCCCATAGCGGAGAGAAACCATACACATGTTTAGAGTGCGGGAAAAGCTTTTCCCGGCAAACGTTCCTTTCTAATCATGAGAGAGTTCACACTGGAGAGAAACCATATGTATGTTCAGTGTGCGGGAAGGATTTTGTTGCAAGAAGCAATCTTCTTCAGCATCAAAATATACATACAGGAGAGAAACCATACCGTTGCATGGAGTGTGGCAAAAGCTTCCGCTGGAGCAGCCAACTTGTGGCTCACAGGGCCTTGCACAGGGAAGAGGCGCCATTCAGATGCTTGGAGTGTGGGCGAAGCTTTAATTGGGAAAACAACCTCAGGGTGCACATGAAAAGCCATGATAGCAAGGGGTTGCAGATCCCCACACGCAGTGAGAAAAGCTAGGCTCCTGTCTTATAACTCTCTGAAGTCAAAGGAAGCCCACACAGGAAATACTAAATCCTAGGTTGAATGTTGTTGAGCATAAAAAGGGGATATACAGTGGACAGAAACCAATTAGATTATCAGGAAAAGATTCAGCCCATGAACAATTTATCGCACACACACACATGAGAATCTGGCAACATGGCTACTGAGCAGTTTATTGTATTACTGGCATAGCGGAAAAGATTTATACCACCACAGATCTCACTCAGTTTGTTCCTGTGTCCTGTAACCCCACCCCCTCTGATTTTTATTCTGCCCTCTCACAAAAAGGGGGGAGACCGATAACAAAAGTGGGACTCAGGAAAGGACTGGGTCACCATGTGACTCCTCATTGGGAACTGATACTCAGAAACTTTCCCTGAGATATAGGTAGCATGCAGCGTTGAGAGATTGACCAGAATATTATCCACCAAGTGATTTTGGTTTCTGAATCGTTTGTTGTCAGGTTGATGGAATCCATCTTTTTTTAAATGATGCTTTGTAAAAATGCTGATGAAATTAAGAAAAATGCTACATTTTGTAGTTCAAGAGTTGTATAATGTTGTATAATGTTTAGAAATGAACACACAGGGTGGTTTGTGGTTTTTTGTCAATAAAATGGGCTGAGAGGAAAGAAGTTGAGTAGTTTATCTGAACATTTTAAAGATTCTTTGTCCTCTTTTTTGTTTTGTTTTCTCCTGCGTTGGGCAGGAAATTAACCTGTTAATCACATCATAGAGATGCCAACCTCCAGGAAGGACCTGGGAATCCTGTAGAATCTCCAGCTCAGTTCCAAACAACATAGATAAGTTCTGCTGGAGAAAATGGATACTTTGGAGCATAGGCGTCAAACTCGTGGCCCTCCAGATGTTATGGACTACAGTTCCCATCATCCCCTGCCAGCATAATACTGGCAGGGGATGATGGAAACTGTAGTCCATAACATCTGGAGGGCTGCAAGTTTGACACCTGTGCTTTAAAGAATGGCCTCTATGGTATTATACCCCACTGAGACCCTTGTCCTCCCCAGGCTCCATCCCATAATCTCCAGAAGTTTCCCAGCCTAGATCTGGCAACCCTACCCCCATCCACTGCCAGGGGGGACCGGGCAGCCCCACCACTTCCAGAGGCTGACAGCCTATGAACACCAGTGCTAAGAAGCAACCTCGGGGGAGTGCTTGGTCACTGTGCCATTTTGGTGACTGCTTAAGGCTACTGGTTGGCCTCTGCATGAAACAGGATCCTGGGCTAGATGAACCACTGCTCTGATTCCACTTGTGCAATAATTTTGCACCCCCTTCGGTTTCTATATATTGTGTATATTGTATTCAGCTGACATTAAATATTACTTCATGCATCTGAAGATGCAGGCAATGTCTTTATGAGTCTATAAGGTGCCCCAGGTTCTTGGTCTTGGCTGCTCCATGGTTGCCCCATGACTATGGTTGCTGGGTCCCGTCCCCCCCCCCCCCGCCAGCCACCAGAGGGGGATGGGCCAGGTCACCAGGTCCAGGTTAGGAAACTCCTGGATATTTGGAGATGTAGCCAGAGGTGGGATCCAACCAGTTCTCACCACTTTTCTAGAAGTGGTTACTAATTTTTTCTGAGTGCCGAGAAGGGGTTACTAAAGCAACCTCCCTGCCCAATAGGGACTGGAGGAGGTGTGTGCGGCGGCGCCACTGTTTGAATCCCACCACCATCGTAAACTGTTATTAAAATTTTTGGATCCCACCACTGGATGTAGCCTGAGGAGGACAGGGACCTTGGTGGGGGACAAGGCCATAGTCTCCATCCTCTCAAGCATCCATTTTCTCCAGTGGAAAGCAGCTGTAACTCCAAGGGATCCTCAGCCCACACCTGAAGGGTGGCTTCCCAGCTGCTACTGGCAGCCAGAGAGATTCCCTTAACCATTTTGGAAAGCATATTCCCTGCCAGTAAGAGCACCTTTAAAAAGGAGCCATACATGCAAGTGAAATAAAATGCCAGGCAAGCTCAGACGAGCCCCCAGGCTCCTCTTCTTTGAGGCCTATCTCGGTGATCACTTTAACTCCACCCAGACAATAGCTTTGAATGCCCCACTTCTCCCAACACTGGTGGAAATCTAATCAGTTGCACCAGAATGAAAGCAAGAATCCCGCCTTCCCCAGAGAAATCACCAGGCCAATTTCAGACACAGCCTAAGCTTTTGTCTTTTCAACCTTTTGTCTTTTCAACCTTATTCAATCAAGTTCCCCTCCCACACTCACAGGGGGGGGGAAGGGAAAGGAGTTTGTAAGCCCCTTTGAGTCTCCTTGCAGGAGAGAAGGGAGGGGGGATACAAATCCAAACTCCTCCTCCTCCTTCTTCTAGTCAAGTATTTATTGTTTGAGCCACTGGCTACAACAATACAGAAATACATGCAGTTAAAACATTTAAATTAAAACAATAACTTAGTTTTACATTAAAATATAAATTATTTGTATTCGCAATCTCTAAATTAAAATGCCCCATCAAATACTTTCCATGTCAGATGTTTTTGCAGCTTCTTTACTACTACCACCACCACCACCACTACTACTACTACTACTACTATTGGGCCACCCTTGGGACTCAGACATCAACTTGGAACCAGGCCATGACTCTGTCCCCTCAAGAACAGTCTCTCCCCTACATTATAAGGAGTTCTAAAAAGACCCCTCTTCTCACCTCACAGGTACAGGCAGTAACCCTGCCCCTAAGAGTATCTTTCCGTGGGACAAGACTGAGTTACAAGCTGCCTGTCTGCTTTATATAATATTTTGCCTAGTTTTGAATTAGGTGTATCCTGCACGGTTCTTTATGCTGCCCTGTTATTCGAAACAAGTGTTTTTAAATGTTCTTCAACGCCTTCTGGGAATGTGGCGCCAGGTTTGAACTCCATCTGTCCAAAGACCCCGAATTCCCAAAAGAATCCCAAACTGCTTTGGGTGCACTCATGATAAGCTGTGTCCAAACAACAAGGAGTAGTTTGTATAACAAATGCATAATACTAGCATGATACATCCCTACTGAGAACAACAGACAGTGCATGCTATACACAAAATTATAGCTCACAATCCCTATCCCTTTACTAAAACATTTCATTATAGTATACAAAATATGAAAAACTTCCAGTCTTTCGGAGGCAGTTGGAGATGGTTTAGGAGTGCATTTAGGTTAACTTTACTAACAGTCCTGAATTGGGATTTTCAGCTTTGGTTTTATGTTGTTGATCTTTTTATTTTATTTTATTGTTTTAATTATATTGTAAACCGCCTTGAGCTCTGTAAGGAAGAAAAATGGTTAATAAATATTTTAAATAAATAAATAAATAAATAAACGAATAGTCCTATCACCCATGTAAAGTGGGGGCTCTGCTAATTCCGAATACCTCAGTTTGCATTTCTCAAGAGCGTCTTTCCCATATGGCTTCCCTGCACCTGCCAATTTGCCTTTCCTTACAGTAGGGCAGCTTCACCATTCCACCCTATAGGTTTTTCCCTTTGCCAGAGGGCTTTTTTTTCTGGGAGGAAAGGGGAGGAAGGGAGGGAGGAACAAAAATTTTGGGCTGGGCTGCCCCCCCCCCCCTGGAAAAAATGGCTCCTTTTTGGATGAGCAGTTTATGGTGTTATACCCTGGTGGAGTCCTGTCCTTCCCCAAGTTTTGCCCTCTCCAGGCTTCAACCCCAAATCACCAGGGATTTCACAGCCTGGAAGTTGGCGAGCCTAACGGATGACCCTTCATGAACTTGGCCAGCAGAAGCTCAGGATAGCCAATCTTACAGTTCCACGTCGCCTATTGTGTAGTCAGTTTATGGCAGCTAACAACTAGGAGATGTGATGGCCCCTTGCTGATATCTCTTTAGAGACAGACTCGTGAAGGCGGCAAGATCCATGAGTGGCTATTAGTTAGGACATCTCAGTAGAACCTCCATGTTCAAAGCAGTCTACCACTTGGGCATTGTGTGCTGGGGCAACTCTGCAAGATGAAGAGTTTGGATTTTTATCCCCCCTTTCTCTCCTGTAGGAGACTCAAAGGGGCTTACAATCTCCTTGCCCTTCCCCCCTCACAACAAACACCCTGTGAGGTAGGTGGGGCTGAGAGCGCTCCGAGAAGCTGTGACTAGCCCAAGGTCACCCAGCTGGCGTGTGTGGGAGTGCACGGGCTAATCTGAATTCCCCAGATAAACCTCCACAGCTCAGGCGGCAGAGCTGGGAATCAAACCCGGTTCCTCCAGATTAGATTCACCAGCTCTTAACCTCCCACGCCACTGCTGCTCCAGATGGCTGTTGTCTCCATCCTGTGCGGTGGGCTTCCTGGATGTGGCCACAACAGGATGCTGGAGGAGATGAGAGTTGCATTTGACCCAATGGGGCTCCAATGATCCTGCTGAAAGCCACCCGGGGCTTGTATGCCCCCATCCTCATTTCAAAAAGAAAATTATGTGCCTCACCCCCCCCCCCAAACCCCCGCCCTTCATCTGAATCTTTAATTTTGCTCCTGAATTCCTAAGAGTGGATATAAAGGCCAGTCACCGCAAATTCCTGGAAGCAGAAGAGAGATAAGAAAAGAGAGTCAGGAAGGATCCTAAAACGAACAGATACTTTTTTGTTTCATGGGTGCCTTTTCTCCCGGCGGCGGGGAACTACAATTCCCAACAGCCCTTGCAAGAGAAAGAGCGAGGGGCTGGATTGAACCAAAAAGCACATGGCTGAGGGGGACGTGTCCTGGTGACTCCTGGAGGAGGCAGGGAAGTGTAGACACGTGGTTTGAAACCGCCGCCCCCCTCCCATTTTTCCCCGGGAAGGACGTTTGAGCTACTGTCGCCTGGAGTCTTTTCCGAGGTTGGAGGAAGAGTTTCGCTTCTGCTCGATTGCAGGGAAGGTGAGGTGGGGATTTCTTATGGAGATGCTGAGCACCAAGGGGGTGGGCAGAGAAGAAGTGGGGATGGACTTGGGGGGCTCCTTGGAGAGAGCGAGAGGGGCTTCCAGGAAGTGATCCCGCCACGCGGATGAGAGATCCCCCAAGCACCAGGGGCGGGGGGAGATCCTGGTACCCGGGATGCTTTTTTGGATTTATTTTTCACTCTTCCGGCTATCCAGGATAAGTCCTGCAAAAAGTGGCCACCAGTGGAAGAGTCTGAAGGCTTAATATTGCAGAAAAGAAGCGACCAGAAGTTGCCCCCAAGACTACTGCTGCTGTGTGGTAGTGATTGTGTAGCGGGCGATGGCTGGTGTGAGTGGCGACGTTGTTTCTGGTGCATCAGGAGGGACCTCTACAAAGGGACCAGGGAGAGGTGTTGGATGGAGGGAGGCCGAAACCAGGGACCTGATCAGGATTTGGGGGGAGCCGACGGTCCAGCGGGCCCTGAAAAAAAGCCACAAGAACATGGAGGTGTTCGAGAAGGTGGCTGCGGACATGAGGAGCTGCGGCCACGACAGGACGGCCATCGAGTGCCGCACCAAGACGAAGTCACTGAAGCGAGATTTCAAGCGCGTGGTGCAGCACAACAGGGTCTCTAGCAACAGGAAGAAGACCATGCCCTTCTATGAGGAGCTGGACGTGATTATCAGGCACGGCCCCCCATCGTGCGAAACACGGAGCATGGCCTACACCAGGACGACGACAGGGTACTTCCTCCAACCTCCACCCCCCTGCGAGTCGCCGAGTCTCTTCCCAACAATCAACGAAACGGACATTCGCGCTGCTCCACCAAGTCCTGTGGACTCGGGTGAGTCAGACGGAGAGTTAGAGGGTTCCTCCACATGACTCCCTGAAGGAGTCCCGCCATAGTCTGCATGGTGAGAGACTGGCTGCAGAATGCGGATTGTGTGTGATTATTTTAGTGAAATACTGACTCTGTGATTTTTTTTCTCCCAATGCAATGCAGGGGCTGCCAACGACCTACTGCCTGACTCAGAATCAACGCGGATTGATGAGGCCATGCTGCTGGGTGAGCGGGTTTTCCCCATTCCTTTGCATTGTGCTTGTAACTAGCCGGGGGCATCCATGGTTTGCTTGGTTGCTGGGGAGTGCGGGTTCCTCTGTGGCTGGTGGGGGCGTCTGACGTGTGATCCTGCGGTGTCTGGGTTTGAATCCCCTTTCCTCCACATGAGCAGTGAATTCTAATCTGGTGAGACAGGTTTGTTTCCCCACACCTCCACAGGAAGTCTTCTGGGTGACCTTGAGCCTCTCGGAGTTCTCTCAGAACTCTCTCAACCCCACCTAGAAGACGAAGAGTTTCGATTTATATTCCCTCCTTTCTCACCTGCAGGAGACTCAAAGGGGCTTATAATCACCTTGCCCTTCCCCACTCACAACAAACACCCTGTGAGGTGGTGGGGCTGAGAGAGCTCCAAGAAGCTGTGACTAGCCCAAGGTCACCCAGCCTATGTGTGTGGGAGTGTACAGGCTAATCTGAATTCCCCAGATAAGCCTCCACAGCTCAGGCGGCAGAGCTGGGAATCAAACCCGGTTCCTCCAGATTAGATACATGAGCTCTTTTCCTACGCCACTGCTGCTCACCTACCCAATAAGGTGTCTGTTGTAGAAAGAGGAAGGGAAGGAGTTTGTAAGCGGGGTATAAATCCAAACTTTTCTTCTTCAGGAACCACATTTGCCAGTTTGGGGGTGGGTTCTCAGCCTAGCTGGGTGACTTTGGACTAATCACAGTTCTTTGGAGCTCTCTCAGCCCCTCCACTTCACAGGGTGTTTGTTGTGAGGGGGGAAGGGAAAGGAGTTTCTAAGCCTCTTTGAGTCTCCTACAGGAGAGAGAGGAGGGATATAAATCCAACTCCTCCTCCTCCTCATCTCTTGTTCTTCTTCATTAAGCATGATTTGATTGGAAGTAGGATTTGGCCTCTCAGTCCACACCTGTCACTCAGTCCACACCTGACAAGTCAATATTACTGAAAACGGATTGGTGCCTGTCCTTTCACAGCTCAGCCAGTTGGAGAGGAGTGTCAACCTGCGGGGCCCTCACAAGCAGAGGCACATGGTGACTCATCCAATGAAAGAACCTCTAGCGGTGAGTCATGTGTGAGTCTCCCCACCCCACGTTGCCCACCTTCTGCATGTTTCATGGTGCCACTTCTGCCCAGAGCAGGGCTCGCGCATTCTCTAGGACCAGCGGCTAAGCCACCAGGGGCCTGGGGGATGCGCCACGCACCGGGCACACGGCTTTGGGTCACGTGGGGGACGGAAAATTCCCCGCTCCCCCTTCCTCCCTCGTGGCACCCCCCCCCACACACTTACTTTAGCAAACCGAGCAGGCTGAAGAACTCTTCTGGTGAAACTACATTTCGCAGGGACTCCTGGGAAATGTAGTTCCCACACAGGCAGGGCCATTCTCCAATCTGCTCAGTTTGCTAAAGTAAGTTTGGAGGGGTGTCACGGTGGGGGGCGGGCGTGATTCCCCCCGGTGCACCCCCCCCCCTTACTTTAGCAAACTGAGCAGACTGGAGAACAGGCCTGCCTGTTCCCTTCCACGCTGCAAACGACCTGGTGGGAACTACATTTCCTGGGAGGCCCTGGGAAATGTAGTTCCCACCAGAACAGGCAGGCCTGTTCTCTAGCCTGTTCGGTTTGCTAAAGTAAAGGGGGGGGGGGCCGCCATGGTAGGGGGGGGCATGAAAAAGCCAGAATGTGCACCAGGCGCACTTTGGCCCATCTACGCCTCTGTCTAGGACTAGTTCTGCGAGAATATGGTCTGGACTCGACCTTTGGTTTCTCTCTGCTCATATTGCAGGCCAAACTAGATCGGTGCCAGCCGTGGAGACGAGCCCAGAGCGCAAGGCGTTGTTGGAGAGGAGGAGGCAGCGGAGAGTCGGTGTTCTTTCGGATCTCGGACACCAGCTCCTAGAACAAGGCGCTGTGGATATGGAAGAGGCCAGGCTGGGCAGGCAGGAGAGGCGGGAGGCCATGAACAGACACTTTGAATTGATGCTCGGCATTCGGGAAGCTCTTGATAGGGGTTCCGCCGCAGTCGAGGCTCTGAGTAGGATACTTACTTCAAAGTTGATGAGTCAAGACCCGGTGCACCAGCCGCCGCCCCAAGAGAAGCGCCCTGCGCCATCCTGTGCATTGCCGGGTGGTGATGCGCGGCCAACCCTGGCCAAGGACACACCCCAACTCCCAACTCCATCAGGGAATTTTTCCGATCCCCTCAACCCCGTCCCAGAAATGCAGCCAACCGTTTTGCAGGGTGCACCGTTGCTCAGATCCCAGTTGGCAGCACACGACTCAAACCCTGGCTCGCATGGTGTGCGTTCAAGTTCTACAATCCCAGGAGCTGGTGAGGGTGCTCTGCTCCCCCCTGGCACCCAGAGCACCCCGCAGGCTGAACAGCAGGAAGGGTTTGGGACAAACCAGCCCAAGACAGGGGCAGCAGAATCAGGAGCGCTCAGACAAGACGGCGTCGGGCAAGCGGGCAAAGAAAGTTAAGCGTGTCCTGGACATGTGGGTGGGGTGTTCCAGACTGGTGACCACCGTTGCCCTGGTTTCCCACCACGTTGGGAGCTGTCTGGTGTGCCATTGTCTACTTGACTGTTCTGTTTTCCAGGTTTTCACAAGTTTTGTCAATCTTACAGTTTAGCTATAGGGGCTTGTAGCTTTTTGGTGGTTAACACAATCCTCCCACGGTTTGCACCTGTTTTTCTGTGGTTCAAGAAAATTTGGAGAGTAGAATTTGGTGTCAAAATTGTGGTGGCGTAGGAGCCTACATCTCACAGCCAATGAAGCCACAGCTTTGGCTAAGGGGGCCCCCTCCAACTCCTGCCCCCCGTGTCCTCCAGACCTCTGCTGTGGCTGCCCCGTGTGACATGCTGCCAAGTATTTCCAAATTGTTCATTCCACAGTGAACAAACAGGTGTTTCTTTGGCCTCTTACTGGCTGTAAGGAAATACTGGGCTGTAAGGGCCAAGACATGCTTGTGGTTTGGGAAAAACCTGGAGATGTGGGTGTGAAACTTGGGGAGGGCGTGGTTGGGGGCGGGGGAAAGAAACTTCGAAAGGGTGTTATGCCAAACATTCCACCTCCCAGGATGAACTGGTGAACTTACCTCTGTTGCCTGGACATCAGTAGGGATAATGGGAGTTTATGTTGTAAGCCTCTTTGAGCTGTGTAAGGAAGAAAAATGGTTAAATAAATAAAGGAATAGTTGTATCATCCACGTAAAGTGGGGCTCTACTAATTCCGAATACCTCAGTTTGCTTATTTCAAGAGCTTCTTTCCCATATGGCTTCGCTGCACCTGCCAATTTGCTTTTCCTTACAGTAGGGCATCCTTCATGCCACCCTATAGCAGTGATGGCGAACCTTTTTGAGACCGAGTGCCCAAATTGCAATCCAAAACCCACTTATTTATCGCAAAGTGCCAACACGGCAATTTAATCTAAAATACTTGAGGTTTTAGTTTAGGAAAAAACGGTTGGCTCTGAGGCGTGCGTTACTCGGGAGTAAGCTTGGTGGTAGTCGGTGGCTTTGCTTTGAAACAACCATGCAACTCTTCCAATGGGTGAATCATGACCCTAGGAGGGTTTACTCAGAAACAAGCCCCATTGCCAGCAACCAAGCTTACTCCCAGGTAAAGGATCGCACTTTAGTTCTTCGTATGAAAATCAGTGCTTAACAGGCTTACCTACACTGCTTCCCCAAAACTAGGTCTTAGGTTTAATGCTAATAATAATAATAATTTAATGCTAATAATCGAGCCCAGTCACCCATGCTAGGTGTGTGTGTGTGTGTGGGGATTCTGCGTGTGCCCACAGAGAGGGCTCTGAGTGCCACCTCTGGCACCCGTGCCATAGGTTCGCCACCACTGCCCTATAGGCTTTGCCCTTTGCCAGAGGGCTTTTTTGGGGGGGGGGAGAAGGAAGGGAGGGAGGAACAAAACTTTGGGCAGGGCTGTCTACAGTCAGGTTGGCCTGGATGTCTGCTGGAATTATAACTGACCTCCATCTGATCAAGAGAGAGAAAATGGCTCCTTTTGGATGTGCAGTTTATGGGTTTATACCCTGGTGGAGTCCTTCCCCAAGCTTTGGCCTCTCCAGACTTCAACCCCAAATCACCAGGAACGTGGCACTCTGGAGATAGCAAGCCTAACGGGCGACTCTTCATGAACTTGGTTGGCAGCAGGCTCAGGATAGCCGGAAAGAAATGCTACAATTCCGTGACACCTGTGTAGGCAATTTATGGCAGCTAACGACTACTAGGACAGTGATGGCGAACCTTTTCGAGACCGAGTGCCCAAACTGCAACCTAAAACCCACTTATTTATCGCAAAGTGCCAACATGGCAATTTAACCTGAATACTGAGGTTTTAGTATAGAAAAAATGGTTGGCTCCAACGTGCACATTACTCGAGAGTAAGCTTGGTGGTAGTCGGTGACTTTTAAGCAATTGTGCAACACTTCGAACAGATGAATCACGACCCTAGGAGGGTTTACTCAGAAGCAAACCTCATTGCCAGCAACCGAGCTTACTCCCAGGATCATGCTTTCGTTCTTCTCATGAAAATCAGTAGGGTTTAACAGCGCTTAACAAGGTTACCTACACTGCTTCCCCAAAACTAGGTTTAATGCTAATAATCTCCCTGAAATAATTACACTATTATCACATGACGAACTCTGTGCATGCGTGCCCACAGAGAGGGCTCTGAGTGCCACCTCTGGCACCTGTGCCATAGGTTCGCCACCACTGTACTAGGAGATGTGATGGCCCCTTGCTGATAGCTCTTTAAGAAGGGGATGAGACACTCGTGAAGGTGGCAAGATCCTTGAGTGGCTATTAGTTAGGATGTCTGAGTAAAACCTCCATGTTCAGAGGCAGTCTACCACTTGGCCATTGCATACTGGGGCAACTGTGCAAAATGGCTGTTTGTCTCCATTCTATGTGGTGGGCTTTCTAGATGTGACCGCAAGATGCTGGAGGAGACAAGCTTGGCGTTTGACCTAGTGGGGTTCCGCTAACTCTGCTGAAAGGCACCCGGGGCTTATACCCCAACCCTCATTTCAGAAAGAGAATTATGTGTCTTCCCCTTCAAAAAAACCCCTTTATCTAAGTCTCTAATTATGTTCCTGAGTTCCTAAGAATGGATATAAAGGCCAGCCACCACAAAGTCCTGGAAGCAAAAGAGTGGTGAGGAAGGATCCTAAAAGGAACTTTTGGTTTAATTGCTGCTTTTTCTCTTGGTTGCGAGGAGCTCCAACTCCGAAAAGCCCTTGCAAGAAAGGGGGGCGGGGGGCGGGATCGATGCAAAAAAACACACATGGCTGAGGGGGGCGTGTCTTGGTGACTCCAGGAGAAGGCAGAGAAAGGGGGACACGTGATTTGACTCCGCCCCTCATCTTTGCCGGCGGGGGATGTGTGTGACGTTTGAGCCACTCTCGCCTGGAGCCTTTTCCGAGGTTGGAGGAAGAGTTTCGCTTTTGCTCGGTTGCAAGAAAGGTGCGGTGGGGATTTCTTCTGGAGATGCTGGGCGCGAAGGGGGTGGCGGAGAAGAGGTGGGCATGGACTTGGGGGGCTCCTTGCAGGGAGCAGCAGGAGAGAGTGAGAGATCCCGGCACAGGGATGAGAGATCCCCGAAACACCTGGCGCGGGAAGGGGGGATCCTGGCACGCGGGGTGTTTTCGTGATGTATTTTTCACTCTCCCGGCTGTCCAGGATAAGCAGATTAGTCAGAAGGCTTAATATTGCAGAAAAGAAGCGACCAGAAGTTGCCCCCGAGTCTCTTCAGTTGGGGTGAAATTTACCAGTACTAAATATTCCCTTTTTTGCCTCTTTCGGTTCCTGATAATTGCCGGCAGCCTCTTCCTCCGCCTCCTCCCCATCTTTGCTTCGCATCTGGCACGGTCTCCAGTTCAGGTTGCCAATCTCTAGGTGGTACCTGGAGATCTTCTGGTACTACAACTGGACCCAACTGAGGCCGTGGCCCTCCCCTCAGCCAGGATTTTTTTACTGGGAGATTGGGGGCAAGTGAGTATATCTGGGGGGACCATCCATTACTATTTACACAGTAGACCCATTTTCTACTTGAGACACAAGGTGGATTACATAGGATAAAGTAATGTAATCAAATAGCACAAGAGATCTCTTAAGTAATGCAACAGGACTGGGGGTACAAGAATTCCAAAAGTGCAGAAGCCAGGATCACAAAAAATAAATAAATAAAAACTCCTTCAGGAAGGCTAGAGACTGGAATCCTCTTCCTTGAGCTTTTTAATTTTCAACAGCCAAAAATAAAACCCCATCCCAGTTCCCCTGCATTGCTAAGGGAAAACTTTACTCTCCCTATTTTCAAATGAGCATAATTTGCTCAGTTTAGGTAACCAAAGCATTTTCTACTCTCTTTTGAAACTTATATCCTTCACATTTTCAGCAACCCCCAAATGTTTCTGTTCCTAAAAATCAAAGAGAGGTCTCTAGCGATTGTCAAGGGCTGGAAACTTTTGCTTCTCTTTTCTCAAAAGAATAGAACTTGTTGAGTTTAGAAATCAAAGCAATATCTTGAAATATGTTAGTAGTCATCCTTTTGATATTTACATTCTTAACATTTTCAGCAAACCCTACTTTGGCTGGCGTATGGCCCAAAGGGACAAACTCAGTTAAAAGGTTCAATAAAATAGCATTGGGATCTTTAGAAATTTTAAAATTAGTCATGTGATGGATTTCACTAATAACAATATCCTCCAAGTTTTGAACATGGCTATTGCTTATTTATTCATCTTGTCTCTTCCTTTTTGTAACCTTTTCAGGCCTTTTGGTTTTCCTCAATGAAATTCTCCCATCATAAACAGCCAGTGGATTTAACAATGTTGGAGATAAGTCCAGAGTCACCCAATGAGATTCCATGGCAGTGTGTGTATTTGAATCCGGATCTCCCAAATCCTAGGCCAGCACATTCATTGCATCACTAGGGCCCTTTCCGCACATGCAGAATAATGCACTATCAATCCACTTTCAATGCACTTTGCAGCTGTGCGGAATAGCAAAATCCACTTGCAAACAATTGGGAAAGTAGATTGAAAGTGCATTATTCTGCATGTGTGGAAGGGCCCAGGTTGTCTTTCAGTCATGCATACGCACTCTGTTTTTGTGAGGCCACATAACTTCATGCAGGTTAAAAAAACTAGAGCAGAAATGAGCAGATGTGAAGCTGTAATGGGAAGGGGGAGCTCCTGTGCTTGATACATTATGCAGGTGCTTTTCTTTGTGTTTATTCTGGAACTGTTAAACCGTATTATTGTGGGCACAGTATCAGTCAGTCTATGGCAGCTTGCAATGAATTCCAGGCAGGGTTTAAAGAAATTGGACCCAAAAGAAGCCTGGTTAGGCACGTTTTCTAAATACGGCTTGGAATTGTTTTCAAAGGTGTCACCACTCTGATTTTCCTAGATTACTTGTGACTTGTGAAAAAACATGTTGAACTTTTCTTGCCATTCATTTGATGTATTCTCTACCCCCATTGACTCGCCAATTGGATTATGCTTCCTTGTGTGAAGAGAAAGATGAACAGTGGAAATCCTCCTTCAGGGCCCCCCAGGTCCTTTGTGGAGGTGGCCGTTTTCTTCACGAAGGAGGAATGGGCTCTGCTGGATCCGGCCCAAAGAGTCCTGTACTGGGAAGTCACGCATGAGAATTACGAGACAGCAGTTTCTCTGGGTAAGGATCTTGGCCCTTTTATCCTGTGGATGGGAGAGGAGGGAGCATCTATTGCATGCAGTCTTTTTTAATGGGACATCATATCAGTCAGGTTTTGAGGGTTGAGAGTTACTGGTTGGAAATTGTGAGTGGCGGTGGGGGGAGAGGGAGAGGTTAATTTATGAGGAATGGAAATTATCAAGTCCTCTGGAGGTATCAAACTTTTGCTGATTGGGGAGTCGAGCATAGTGGATGCCGAATAACTCCTTCCCAGAATAAGCCACATTGAGTAGAGGAGACTTACTTACCGGTAGTAGCGTTTGCCAGGTGTATCGAATAACCAAGTTGCAGCAGGGATCTGTGTTGATATGCTGGAAACTTTTTGGGCAGAAGGTTTTCCTTCGGCATGCACTGTTGAAGATCTACCTCTCCCAACTCCTGCTTGATGGGTAATATTGACCTCAGAGCTTTTGATGAATAAGCTACGGGCCTGGTATTTTTTTTCCTGAAAATGTTTGCATTATCTCTGCATCAATCTGAAAATAAAGTTATTATAAGCTGATTGAGCACTTCACAGTCTCCCCAAAGTCTAGATGTATTCTTAGCAGCGGGAATATTCTTGGAAAGTCCCTTCATGTCATCTTTGGTTCCCTTTGAAGGACTTTGGGTTCCTGAACCATTCGTTGATTCTCAGTACCATCCAACAGAAAAGTGGTTGCTCCAGAGCGATGAAGAATCGGACAAATGTGCTGTTGTCCCCTTTTCAGGTAAGGGGCAGCAATGTCTGCAAAATAGGGTCTTTAAGTTTATTTCGCAGGATTTGTTTTCTGTGGGCACCCCATGTATTAGCATACAAAATGATCCAGAACAGTTAGATGCTGTAAAAAGAAAACTTCTGTCTGGCTCAAAGAACAGCGTTAAAACTAAACCTTTAATAATTAAAAAGTCTATATCAAAATACCAACAATAAAGAAAATTACACAATACAAACAACAAGGGGATCCCAAAATGTACGCTTGGAACTCAAAGTCTCTGTATAAGTGATATCCCTTTAGGGAAAATCCAAAAATAGCATGAGTAGGAAGGCTTCCAATTTTCAGACGTAACACTGGATTCCGCTTCAGGCGATAAGTCACATACAAACATCAGTTATTCCAAATAACTCTCAGTTATTGACCTGGTTGAGTTCAACACTTTCGACCTGGTCTTCCTCAGCCACAACAACCATATACAGGGCAATTCCGCACACGAGTAAAATAGGTTCGACCCTGTTCCCTGAGAAGGGTACTAACCTAGGTCGAAGCCATTGTTGTTCCCCACTGCAACCAGCTTGATCCCAGCTCGGAGGGCGGAATCATCCTGTGCTTCTTCGCCGCTCCGTTCCGATTGGCTACTGTTCTACGGCCATGTTCTGTCTATCACCACACACGTTATAAAAAAAAACTGCCACAGGAATGGAGGGACGAAGGTGGCGTTTTTTGATTGGCCAGCTGTACGCATGCCCGAAACACTCAGCTGCGATTGGCTGAATGGGGGACTCCTGGCACCAGAGATTCCGCACTTTACTGGAATTGAGCTGAGTTCGAGCGTGGTTCCCTGAAAAAGTAGTAGTTCCCAACTGGAGTCGGAAATTTGACCATTACACGGGGCGAAGCTGGTACAAAACCACGTCGATCCCTGTGGTTGTGCGGAGCACTTAGGTCGAACGCAGCTCGAACTTAGGTCGATAACCCAAGTGCGGAATCGACCACAGAGAGTGATAAGGCATTTAGCCCACCATCATACATTAATCAAATAAGAAGCCACATGAATCCAGGCATAGTAGATAAAGATCCAAGCAAAGTGGATGAAGCATGCATGCAAAAGGGGTATTTTAAGTTTATTTTGTAGGATTTTTTTCCTGTGGGCATCCCACATATTCCCATCCTACCTAATTGGGGACACCATCCATGCAGACGGTGGAAGGGAAAGTCCCTTCATGTTATCTTTGATTCCCTTTGAAGGACTTTGGGTTCCTGAACCATTCGTTGGTTCTCAGCACCATCTAACAGGAAAGTGGCTCCTCCAGAGCGATGAAGAATCGGACAGGTGTGCCATTGTCCCCTTGTCAGGTAAGGAGCAGACAGCAAAGTATGCAAAAGGGGTATTTTGCAGGATTTTTTTTTCTGTGGGCACCCCACATATTATCATCTTGCCTAATTCGGGACACCATCCATGCAGTTCTGCTCCTACTGCAGCTGTTCTCGTGGGTGAAGCCTCCCAGATCAGTACCCAACTGAGGGCCAAACTAGATTTGATTGAGAATGTACAGCAGCTCCAATAAACAGCTGCCACTCACCTGGTTCCTTCCTCCCCCCCACCTGATGTTCAGCCGTACAGCAGGGCATGCCTCGACTGAATAGGGAAGGAGCTACTCTAGGGAGCACTGAGAGCAGAGGTGGGATCCAGCATGTTCTCACCAGTTCCCGAGAGTGGGTTACTAATTATTTGTGTGTGCCGAGAGGGGGTTACTAATTGGGTCCGCTTTTCTGCCTCCACGCCCTCGCCTCCCCGAGAGGCCTACTGCCTTTGAACGTGAAGGTTCCATATAGCAATTGCGACTAATAATGTAACTCCCTGAACTGGGTTAATCCCTTTCAGGTACTGCAATTCATTGATTCTCAGCCTTTCGTACCTTTTATCTCACCAGTCTCTGTCAAAGAACCTGTGTGTTTCACCATTGCTGTGTTCAGATTTGTGAGTTGGGGCATTTTCTATAATGTGATGATGATTTAGAAATGACCTGGTGCAAAAAATTTTGGGGGGGTCATGGTGGGGTGGCTGCCCATGGGGGGGGGCATCCAACTCAGGTTTTGCCCAGGGCTCAGGTTTGCCCAGGTACGCCTCTGCCCCCTTTGCTGAGGGGAGGCTGGTGAGGGAACCTGTTACTAAAATTTTTGGATCCCACCACTGACTGGGAGTCCATCCAACAAGTAGTGTAACAGTGAAATTGGCTACGTAGGGAGGTGGTGAACTCCCCCTCACTAGCAGTTTTTAAGCAGGGCAGGCAGGACAAACAGTTGTCTGGAAAGCTCCAGGCTGTTCCTGAACTGAACAGGGATGGCTTAGATGGCCTGTATTGTCCCTTCCAACTCCATGATTTCTCAAGCCCTTCTTACCCCATTCTCCATGTTTCTCAGTGGATACCATCTTGTTATCACAGAAGCAAAGTGGGCCAGATCCATGATGTAGATTTGGTAGTGCTCCTTGATTTTAGGGGATGCCTCTGAAAACAATCCAGAGACTTCAGCTAGTCCTACATTCGGCAGGCTGGCTACTGTCAGGGTGAGGATACAGGGATAATATCGCCCTTGTGCTGAAAGATCTGAACTGAGTGCCTATTCTGGGAACAATTAAAAATGCAAATTCTTACTTATAAGGCCCTCAAAGGTTTTGGGGCAGGTTACTTGAACAAAGCTCCTCCCCACCCATCCTGTCCATCCCTCCAGCTAAGATCATCCTCACAAGCCCTGCCTTTCCCTGTGAAGGAGTTTGTAAGCTGTTTTGACAGTCCTTCCAGTCCTTCAGGCAATTGTAGAAAGTTTGGCATCACAATAAGATGGTGAGACCAATACATTTGCATATTTTTATTTTTATTTGTTTATTTATATATTGGATTTTAAACTGCCCACCCCCGAATAACTATTAACCAGGATAGGAAGAACCAATTACAGAGGAGCACCAGACGGACTGTTTTCTTCTATTGAGATTGTGGCAACCATTAAAATAGGCTAGCTGACGATAAATAACCTTCCTTAAAGAAGTCACTGTTCCCAAACAAAAGCCGTTTCCACACTGTCAAAATATCCTGGGTTGAGCAAGAAAAATATCCCTGTGTAGCAGAATATTCCACACGGTTACTGGTGCTAAAGAGGGCCTGCCCCGGTTTTGCCCCGCAATATTTCCTTTCCTCCGGGATTTTAAAAAATCACCACATTCGCGATTATTTTCAAATATCCCTGGGTGACCCCACTGCTGTGCAAACACCACAGGAGCAGAAACAGTTTGTTTTTCCCGCCTTGCTGCTCTGGTTTGACCAATCATGCTCTGCATTTTTTTGTGGGAGTGGCCACAAGCTGGGATGGCTTTGGGCGGGAAACAACCAATTTGAATCCAGTGGTGTTAGGCAGCAGTCGGCAGAGACTGTTGTTGCTGTTGTGGTAGTTTTTGTGTAGCGGCGATGGCTGGTGTGAGTGGCGACGCTGTTTCTGGTGTCTCAGGAGGGAGCTCTGCAAAGGGGCCAGGCAGAGGTGTGGCGTGGAAGGAGGCCGAAACCAGGGACCTGATTGGGCTCTGGGGAAAGCCGACGGTCCAGCAAACCCTGAAAAAAACCATCAGGAACTTGGAAGTGTTTGCAAAGGTGGCTGCAGACATGAGGAGTCGTGGTCACAACAGGACTGCCGTCGAGTGCCGCAACAGGACGAAGACACTGAGGCGGGATTTCAAACGCGTGGTGCAGCACAACAGGGTCCCTGGCAACAAGAAGAAGACCATGCCCTTCTATGAGGAGCTGGACGTGATTATCAGGCACGCCCCCCCATCATGCGAAACACAGAGTGTGGCGTGCACGAGGACGACGGGGTACTTCCTCCAGCCTCCCCACCCCTGTGAGTTTCAGAGCCTCTTCCCAGCAATCAGCGGAATGGACATTCGCGCTTCTCCACCAAGTCCCATGAACTTGGGTGAGTAGATTCTCAGGCAGAGTGTTAGAGGGTTCCTCCACATGACTCCCTGAAGGAGTCCCGCCATAGTTTGCATGGTGAGAGACGGGCTGCGGAACACCACAAGCTCAGTAGAATGGGGAAACTGGTATTGTCCTGTCGTGGGCGTGGTTGAGAGGCTGGTTCTCCCGCTGTGGGCTTCAACAGGCAGGGGCCATGAGGGGTGTCAGATGTGGGAGCACAGGTCATGGGGACACAACAGTTCTTGATATGCAGTGTGGGACCAACCCCACAGTCCCACCTTTGGGCAGAAGGGGGCGGGCAGGCAGGCCAGCATGTGCCGGCCGTGGGACAGGGACGGGTGACTTGCCCCGTTTTCAGACCTCAGAAAGAGGGGCAGCCATGAGCGTGTATCCTCCTCACACTACCCTGTTAGCAAAATACTGACTCTGTGTGATTTTTTTCCAATTCAATGCAGGGGCTCCCAACGACCTACTGCTTGACTCAGAGTCAGCGCGGATTGATGAGGCAATTCTGCTGGGTGAGCGGGTTTTCCCCATTCCTTTGCATCCATGGTCTACTTGGTCGCTGGGGAGTGTGGGTTCCTCTGCGGCTGGTGGGGGCGTCTAACGTGTGATCCTGCAGTGTCTGGGTTTGAATCCCCTTTCCTCCACATGAGCTCTAATCTGGCGAGACAGGTTTGTTTCCCCACACCTCCACAGGAAGTCTTCTGGGTGACCTTGGGCCTCTCAGAGTTCTCTCAGAACTCTCTCAACCCCGCCTACCCAATAAGGTGTCTGTTGTAGAGAGAGGAAGGGAAGGAGTTTGTAAGCTGGGTATAAATCGAAACTTTTCTTCTTCAGTGAATGACGTTTGCCAGTTTGGGGGTGGGTTCTCAGCCTAGCTGGGTGACTTTGGACTAGTCACAATTCTTTGGCGCTCTCTCAGCCCCTCCTCTTCACAGGGTGTTTGTTGTGAGGGGGGAAGGGAAAGGAGTTTGTAAGCCTCTTTGAGTCTCCTACAGGAGAGAGAGGGGGATATAAATCCAACTCCTCCTCCTCATCTCTTCTTCTTCTTCATGAAGCATGATTTGATTGGAAATAGGATTTGGCCTCTCAGTCCACACCTGTCACTCTCGACTGACAAGTCAATATCACTGAAAACGGATTGGTGCCTGTCCTTTCACAGCTCAGCCAGTTGGAGAGGAGTGTCAACCTGCGGGGACCTCCCAAGCAGAGGCGCCTGGTGACTCATCCAATGAAAGAACCTCCAGCGGTGAGTCATGTGTGAGGCGCGTGAGTCTCCCCACCCCACGTTGCCCACCTTCTGCATGTTTCACGGTGCGACTTCTGCCCAGAGCAGGGCTCGCGCATTGTCTAGGCCCAGCGGCGAAGCCACCAGGGGCCTGGGGGGTGCGCCACGCACCGGGTGCACAGCTTTGTGTCACGTGGGGGACGGAAAATTCCCCCTTCCCCCCTCAGGGCACCCCCCCCTCCCCACACACACACTTACTTTAGCAAACCAAGCAGGCTGAAGAACAGGCCTGCCTGTTCTGGTGAAACTACATTTCCCAGGGTCTCCTGGGAAATGTAGTTCCCACACAGGCAGGCCCGTTCTCCTACCCTGTTGTGGAGAGTGGTAGGGAAGGAGTTTGTAAGCTGTTTTGCCAGTCCTTCCAGTTATAGAAAAGTGGGGTATAGATCCAAACTTTTCTTCTTCAGTGAACCTCATTTGCCAGTTTGGGGGTGGGTTCTCAGCCCAAGTTATTGCAAACTAACAGTGCAATTACTCTTGAGGGCCCCCCCCCCCAAGGATGATGGGGATGGAGGAAGGGAGGGGCTTCAATGGGGTTTTATGCTGTACAGTCCACCCTCCAAAGCAGCCATTTTCTCCAGCGGAACGGATGTCTGTTGCCTGGAGATCTGTTGTACTAGCAGGAGATCTCAAGCCATCACCTGGAGATTGGCAACTGTATTTGTGGTCTCCCAGCCAATCACTAACCAGGGCTGACCTTTCTTAGGTTGTGAGATCAGACAAGACTGCAGTAGCTGGGCCAAGTAGGTCAGAGCAGGCCAAGTGTAGACATCTCTAAAGAAAAGCTGTCGTTTTGCAAATATCTCCTAGCAGAGCGACAAGCAGAGGCGTTCCTCCCTCTGGGCATAGTGGGCAGCTGCCCAGGGCGCCACCTTGTGGTGGGTGACAAAATGGCAGGTTCGTTTGTGGGGGATTTTGTATTTTCAGTGTTTTTTCCGTTTTTGGCCTGCAGGGGGCACAGATTTTAGGCTAGCAGCACCAAAATTTCAGGGATTTTTTGGGAGACTCTCCTGATGATATGACCCGGGTTTGTTGAGGTTTGGTTTAGGGAGGTTTGGTTTAGGGAGTCCAAAGTTATGGACTCCCATTGGGAGTGGCCCCATCCCCCATTGTTTCCAATGGGAGCTAATAGGAGATGGGGGCTACACCTTTGAGGGTCTATAACTTTGGACCCCCTGAATCAAACTTCACCAAACCGGGTGGTATCATCATCAGGGTCTCACGAAGATACTCTGAAATTTTGGTGCTGCTATCTTAATTGTTACCAATGGGGGGGGCATCAAACTCAGGTTTTGCCCAGGGCTCCAGTTTGCTTATGTACGCCTCTGGCGACAAGTATTTTGGGGGCCCAGACTTGGGGCGCCATTAAGAAGAGAAACACAACTGACTCATGGGGCCAAATCCACTGGGACGTCCTTCTGTGTAAGCTTCATGGAAAGGAATTTAGAATAGTGTGAGAGCAGCTGCAGCAGAGTTGGAGATTTTCTTCCTTGGTGCTCAAATAACTACATCCAGCCTCATCTTGTGCTCTCCAAACATCCCTGTTGGGAGATCGTCCTGTCTCATCAACCAGAATCCCTCTGTAGGCCTGAATTCCTCCCCTGATGACTGTGGAAGCAACAGTATTAGATGTATCTTGCAGCGTTGCGTAGTGGTTATGCACTCTAATCTGGAGAACCGGGTTTGATTCTCCAATGTGCCACTTGAGCTGTGGAGGCTTATCTGGTTAAGTGAACTAGCTTGTGCACTCCAACACAAGCCGGCTGGGTGACCTTTGGCTAGTCGCAGTTCTTTGGAACTCTCAGCCCCACCCACCTCACAGGGTGTTTGTTGTGAGGGGGGAAGGGAAAGGAGTTTGTAAGCCTCTTTGAGTCTCCTACAGGAGAGAGAGGGGGGATATAAATCCAACTCCTCCTCCTCCTCTCTTCTTCTTCATTAAGCATGATTTGATTGGAAGTAGGATTTGGCCTCTCAGTCCACACCTGTCACTCTCAACTGACAAGTCAATATTACTGAAAATGGATTGGTGCCTGTCCTTTCACAGCTCAGCCAGTAGGAGAAGAATATCAACCTGCGGGGACCTCACAAGCACAGGCGCATGGTGACTCATCAAATGAAAGAACCTCTAGCGGTGAGTCATGTGTGAGGCGTGTGAGTCTTCACACCCAGTGTTCCCCAACTTCTGCATGTTGCACGGTGCTACTTCTGCCCAGAGCAGGGCCTGCGCATTGTCTAGGACTGGATCTGCGAGAATATGGTCTGGGCTCAACCTTTGGTTTCTCTCTGCTCATATTGCAGGCCAAACTAGATCAATGCCAGCCATGGAGACGAGCCCAGAGCGCAAGGCGTTGTTGGAGAAGAGGAGGCAGCGGCGAGTTGGTGTTCTCTCGGACCTCGGCCACCAGCTCCTAGAACAAGGCGCTGCGGATGCGGAAGAGGCCAGGCAGGAGAGGCGGGAGAGGCGTTGGGCCATGGACAGACACTTTGAATTGATGCTCGGCATTCGTGGAGCTCTTGATAGGGGTTTTGCTGCAGTTGAGGCTCTGACTAGCATACTTACTTCAAAGTTGACGAGTCAGGACCCGGTGCCCCAAGACAAGCGCCCTGCGCCATCCTGTGCATTGCCGGGTGGTGATGCGTGGCCAACCCTGGCCGAGGACACACCCCAACTCCCAACTCCATCGGGGAATTTTTCCGATCCCCTCCACCCCGTCCCAGAAAGTCAGCCAACCGTTTTGCTGGGTGCATCGTTGCTCAGATCCCAGTTGGCAGCACACGACTCAAACCCTGGCTCGCATGGTGTGCGTTCAAGTTCTACCATCCCAGGAGCTGGTGAGGGTGCTCTGCTCCCCCCTGGCACCCAGAGCACCCCGCAGGCTGGACAGCAGGAAGAGTTTGGGACAAACCAGCCCAAGACAGGGGCAGCGTAATCAGGAGCGCTCAGACAAGACGGCGTCGGGCAAGCGGGCAACGAAAGTTAAGTGTGTCCTGGACATGTAGGTGGGGTGGGGTGTTCCAGACTGGTGACCACCATTGTCCTGGTTTCCCACCACATTGGGACCTGTCTGGTGTGCCGTTGTCTACTTGACTGTTCTGTTTTCCAGGTTTTCACAAGTTTTGTCAATCTTACAGTTTAGCTATAGGGGCTTGTAGTTTTTTGGCGGTTAACACAAGCCTCCTGCGGTTTGCACATGTTTTTCTGTGGTTCAGAAAAGAGTTTCCTATGGTTAATAAAAACTTTTGTATCATAAAAACAATTTCTCATGTTTTTTAAGAAAAGTTTCTGTCTTATAAGCTGCTTCTACTACTACTATACAACTGTTAGTATGTATGCATGGTGGGCAATGTCTCAGCATATGCAGCAATTAAATCTTCAGGGGGCTACAGTGGTTACAAGGTCAACAATGTACCGTTTGAGTTCTTTAAGAAACCGTGTGCCCTCCAGAACCAGTTTCCAGATTTCATTAGTTTCTTGTTTTGTCCATTAGTCCTAAAAAGTTGCCCTTTCTCACCTTCACTCAACTGAATTCTTCAGGCACCCTTTTGTAAAACAGGGGCTCTGCCAAAGGTAGCTCACCCTCATATGAACATGTTGAATTGTGTGATCACATGACCTGCATGGGTCAAGGTCCTGCAGGAAACTGTAGAACAAACAAAATGACCCCCCACCCCCGACACACACTCATGTCAGTTTTGAAAGGCAGCCCCAAATAAAGTGCATCCATGAGTGGCTATTAATTAGGACGTCTGAGTAGAACCTCCATGTTCAGAGGCAGTCTATCACTTGGCCATTGAGTACTGGGGCAGCTCTGCGAGATGGCTGTCGTCTCCATCCTCTGTGGTGGGATCCATCATCCTAGATGTGGCTGGACTGGACACAAGAAGATACTGGAGGAGACAAGCGTTGCGTTTGACCCAGGGGGGCTCCAGTGATCCTGCTGAAAGGAGGTCGGGGTTTGCCCACCTTCATTTCAAAAAGAAAAATATGTACCTCCCCCCCCAGGCAAAAAAACCATCCTTTATCTGAATCTTTAATTGAGCTCCTGAAGTCCTCAGAATGGATACAAATACCAAATTCCTGGAAACAGAAGAGAGGTAAGAAAGGAGGATCAGGAATGACCCTAAAAGGAACGGATGCTTTTGGTTTCATTGCTGCCCTGTCTCCTGGTTGCGGGGGACTACAATTCCCAAAAGCCCTTGCAAGAAAGAGGGAGGGGGCAGGATACCTGGCAGGGAGGGGCGTGTCTTAGTGTTTGGGTGGCTCCTGGAGTGGGCAGGGGAAAGGGGGACACGTGATTTGAATCCGCCCCTCGTTTTTCCCGGGCGGGACGTTTGAGTCTCTCTCGCCTGGAGCCTTTTCCGAGGTTGGAGGAAGAGTTTCGCTTTCGCTCAATTGCAGGAAAGGTGCGGTGGGGATTTCTGAAGGAGATGCTGGGCACCAAGGGGGTGGCGGAGAAGAGGTGGGGATGGACTTGGGGGGCTCCTTGGAGGGAGCAGGAGAGGGAGGGAGAGAGATCCTTCCAGGGAGAGATCCCGGCACAGGGATGAGAGATCCCCCAAGCACCGGGGGCGGAGAGGGGGGATCCTGGCACAAGGGTTGTTTTCCTGATTTATTTTTCACTCTCTCGGCTGTCCAGGATAAATCCTCCAACAAGCAGATTAGTCAGAAGGCTTAATATTGCAGAAAAGAAGCGACCAGAAGTTGCCCCCCAGCCTCTTCAGTTGGGGTGAAATTTACCTGTACTAAATATTCCCTTTTTTTTTTTGCCTCTTTCGGTTCCTGATAATTGCCGGCAGCCTCTTCCTCCGCCTCCCCTTCCTCCCCCCTCCATCTTTGCTTTCATCTGGCTCAGTCTCCAGTTAGGGTTGCCAATCTCTAGGTGGTACCTGGAGATCTTCTGGGGCTACAGCTGAATCCCACTGAGGCTGGCCCTTAGCCATGATTTTTTTTACTGGGGGTTTGGGGGCAAGTGAGTATATGGGGGGGGGCAAGCCATCACTATTTACAAAATAGACCCATTTTCTACTTGAGACTCAAGGTGGATTACATGGGATAACATAATGTAATCAAATAGCACAAGAGATCTCTTAAGCAATACAGCAGGACTGGGGTTACAAAAATTCAAAAAGTTTAGAAAACAGAATCACAAAAAATAAAAACTCATTCAGGAAGGCTAGATTGGAATCCACTTCTTTGAGCTTTTCACTTTTCAACAACCAAAAATAAATGTTGCCCTAGCGAACGAGGCCATCCCATCCCTAGTTTCCCTGCATTCCTACGGGAAAACCTTAGTCTCCCTATTTTCAAATGAGCATACTTTGCTCAGTTTAGGTAACCAAAGCATTTTCTACTCTCTTTTAAAACTAATATCCTTCACATTTTCAGCAACCCCCAAATGTTTCTGTTCCTAAAAATCAAAGAGGTCTCTATCGATTGTCAAGGGCTGGAAACGTTTGTTTCTCTTTTCTCAAAAGAATAGAACAGTGGTGGCGAACCTATGGCACAGGTGCGAGAAGTGGCACTCAGAGCCCCCACACATCTAGGCTGGCCTGGGTGGCTGGGCTCGATTATTAGCATTAAATTATTATTATTATTATTAGCATTAAACCTATTAGCATTAAACCTAAGACCTAGTTTTGGGGGAGCAGTGTAGGTAACCCTGTTAAGCACTGTTAAACCCCACTGATTTTCATGCAAAGAACTAAAGCGTGATCCTTTACCTGGGAGTAAGCAATGGGGCTTGCTTCTGAGTAAACCCTCCTAGGGTCATGATTCACCCATTGGAAGAGTTGCATGGTTGCTTGAAAGCAAAGCCACCAAATATGACTAAGCTTACTCCCGAGTAATGCACGCCTCAGAGCCAACCGTTTTTCCTAAACTAAAACCTCAGTATTCAGGTTAAATTGCCGTGTTGGCACTTTGCGATAAGTAAGTGGGTTTTGGGTTGCAGTTTGGGCACTCGGTCTCGAAAAGGTTCGCCATCACTGGATAGAACTTGTTGAGTTTAGAAATCAAAGCAATATCTTGAAATATGTTAGTAGTCATCCTTTTGATATTTACATTCTTAACATTTTCAGCAAACCCTATTTTGGCTGCCGTATGGCCCAAAGGGACAAACTCAGTTAAAAGGTTCAATAAAATAGCATTGGGATCTTTAGAAATTTTAAAATCAGTCATGTGATGGATTTCACTACTAACAATATCTTCCAAGTTTTGAACATGGCTATTGCTTGTTTGTTCATCTCGTCTCTTCCTTTTTGTAACTTTTTCAGGCCTTTTGCTTTTCCTAAATGAAATTCTCCATCATAAACAGCTAGTGGATTTCATAATGTTGGTGACAGGCCCAGAGTCACCCAATGAGTTTCCATGGCATTTGAACCCGGATCTCCTGAATCCTAGTCCAGCACATTGATTGCATTACTAGGGCCTCTTCCGCACATGCAGAATAATGCACTATAAATCCACTTTCAATGCATTTTGCAGCTGTACGGAATAGCAAAATCCACTGAAAAGTAGACTGAAAATGCATTATTCTGCATGTGTGGAAGGGCCTAGGTTGTCTTTCAGTCATGCATACACACTCTGTTTTTGTGAGGCCACATAACTTCATGCAGGTTAAAAAAACTAGAGCAGAAATGGAGAAGATGTGAAGCTGTAATGGGAAAGGGGAGCTCCTGATACATTATGCAGGTGCTTTTCTTTGTGTTTATTCTGGAACTGTCAAACCGTATTATTGTGGGTACAGTATCAGTCAGTCTATGGCAGCTTGCAATGAATTCCAGGCAGGGTTTAAAGAGATTGGACCCAAAAGAAGCCTGGTTAGGCACGTTTTCTAAATACGGCTTGGAATGGTGTTCAAAGGTGGCACCACTCTGATTTTCCTAGATTACCTGTGACTTGTGAAAAGACATATTGAACTTTTCTTGACATTCATTTGATGTGTTCCCTCACCACCACCCCCAAAATGGCTCACCTATGGATTCTGCTTCTTTGTGTGAATCCTCAGGCACAACGAGAAAAGATGAACAGTGGAAATCCTCCTTCAGGACCCCCCAAGTCCTTTGTGGAGGTGGCCGTCTTCTTCACGAAGGAGGAATGGGCTCTGCTGGATCCAGCCCAAAGAGTCCTGTACTGGGAAGTCACGCATGAGAATTACAAGATAGCAGCCTCTCTGGGTAAGGATCTTGGCCCATTTATCCTGTGGATGGGAGAGGGGGGAGCATCTACCCTGTTTCCTCGAAAATAACACAGTGTCTCCCAAAGATGCGCTATGTCTTATTTTCAGGGGATGTCTTATTTTTCTGCTCCACAGCTGCATGCTCTGGTCGACGGGCATGCTTCCAAACTTTCGGGGGATACTTTATATTTAGCACTTCAGCAAAACCTCTACTACGTCTTATTTTCAGGGGATGTCTTTTTTTCGGGGAAACAGGGTATTGAATGCAGTCCTTCATTAATGGGACATCACATCAGTCAGGTTTTGAGTGGTGGTGGGGGGGGAAGAGAGGTTAATTTATGAGGAATGGAAATAATAAAGTCCTCTGGAGGTATCAAACTTTTGCTGATGGGTGAGCCAAGTATGCTGAGACATTACACAATGGATGCCAAAGAACTCCTTCCCAGAATAAGCCACATTGAGTAGACTTGAATAGGATTCCGAGGAGACGTACTTAGTAGTGTTTGCCAGGTGTATCGAATAACCATGTTGCAGCAGGGTGCTGTGTTGATATGTTGGAAACTTGTTGGGCAGAGGGTTTTCCTTTGGCAGGCACTGTTGAAGACCTACCTCTCCCAACTCCTGCTTGATTGGTAATACTGATCTCAGAGCTTTTGATTAATAAACTACAGGTCTGGTATTTTTTTTCCTAATAATGTTTGCATTGTGTCTGCATCAATCTGGAAATAAAGTTCTTAGCAGCAGGAATGTTCTTGGAAAGCTAACAGGAAAGTGGTTCCTCCAGAGCAATGAAGAATCTGACAGGTGTGCTGTTGTTCCCTTGTCAGGTAAGGGGCATACAGCAATGCATGCAAAAGGGATATTTAAGTTCATTTTGCAAGATTTTTTTCCTGTGGGCACCCCATGTATTCCTATCTTGCCTAATGGGGGACACCATCCATGCAAACAGTGTCCTGTCCCCACTGTGGCCCTTCTCGTTGGTGACACCCCCAGACCAGTAGCCAGCTGAGGGCCACACTAGATTTGATAGCAAATGTCCAGCAGCTCCAAGAAACAGCTGCCACTCATCTGGTTCCTTCCTCCTCCCCACCTGATCTTCAGTCATACTGCAGGGCATCCCTTGACTGAATAGGGAAGGAGCTACTCTAGGGAGCATTGGGAGTTGTGAAACAGTGAAATTAGCTACTGGGGGGAGGGGGTGAGCTCCCCTTCACTGGCAGCTTTTAAGCAGGGGCGGGCGGGACAAACACTTTGCTGGAAAGTGGCAGGCTGTTGCTGCATTGAACAGGGTTGGCTTAGATGGCCTGTATGGCCCCTTCCAACTCTATGATACCTCAAGCCCTTCTGACCCCAGAATTCCCTGTGTTTCTCAGTGGATTCCATCTTGTTACCCCTGAGCTGAGTGCCTGTTCTGGGCACAATTCAGAATGCAAATTCTTGCTTATAAGGCCCTAAAAGGTTTGGGGGCAGGTTCCTTGAAAAAAGCTCCTTCCCACCCGTCCTGTCCATCCCTCCAGCTAAGATCCTCCTCACAAGCCCTGCCTTGCCTTGTGAGGTGGGATGGGGGGTGGCCCAAGTGGTGGTAGCCTATTTGTCCCTTTGTGCTAGTGAGGATAAAGAGGCCTCAGTGAGTGAAAGAGAAACTGTAACCCATGTGGTACATACTGAACCAATAGGATTGCCCCTCTAAGCCAAAACAAAATTGTTTATCTTCAGGTTCCCAGGTGATAACTGTTACAGAAGCCCAAATAAATGCTTTTCAATTAACTGGTTTAACGGTTTTGAAGACTTTGGCTGCTGAGGGTCAGTCTCGTTACAAATGAGTGAAACAGACATATAAGACATCTTAGATCTAAAATCATATAAAATGGATTTGGTTATGTTAGCTTAACAGAATAATAAATTAAACTTCACTTTTTTTTACACCAGGCTTCTAGTTAAGGGTTTAAATCATTGTGTTATAGTCTACCTTTTGGCAGGAGAATCTTTAAAATCCATCTCCAGCTGCTGCTGTATAGTTGTTTGAATTGATGTGGTTTGAAGGCTGATTTTAAGATCTCTTCTGGGTTTTTTTACGTTTTATTTTACAAGCTGTCTTGGGAAGTTTTAAGCAGCATAGAAATTTTCCAAATAAAGTAAAGTTTGCAATTGTATGCCTCCTATAGAGGCAGAGAAAAGGCAAGTACCACTTGGTAATGATCAATGGTGCTAAGTGGTCTTTGTTTCCTGGAGCTCTTATTTGATTTCACTCTTTTTGATCCAGCAGGAGATGCACCAGAGACTGAGAGAAAGGAGCTACTAGGAGGGGTGTCTTCCCAAAGCAACCAGGATCTGGAAGTGGAACCTTGGGACGGAGATGGACCGCAGGGGCAGCTGACAATAAAGAGGAGAGGGAAACAGAAGCAGAGGAAGGAAGTGGTTGCCTCCCAGGACAGAAACATATCTGAGAACCCAGTGCAAAGCAAAATACAAAAAGAAAGGGGAGGGGATGAGTGCCCCCTGAATAGCCATACAGACAGGAAAACATATAGCTGCTTGGAGTGTGGCAAGAGCTTCTCTTGGAATTCTCAGCTAACTATACATCAGAGGATTCACACAGGAGAGAAGCCATTTAAATGCCAGGAATGTGGGAAGAGCTTCAGTCAGAAAGGAGAGCTTACTTCTCATCACCGTGTTCATACTGGAGAGAAGCCATATAAGTGCTTCGAGTGTGGGAAGAGCTTCTCTCACAGTGGCAAGCTTGCTAATCATCGTAGAATCCACACAGGGGAGAAGCCATATAAATGCCAGGAATGTGGGAAGAGCTTCAGTCAGAGCACAAGCCTTTCATCACACTTCCGGCTTCACACAGGTGAAAAATTGTATCAGTGCTCAGAATGTGGGAAGAGCTTCTCTTGGAAAAGCAAGCTCACTAATCATCAAAGGGTTCACACAGGAGAGAAGCCATATAAATGCTTGGAATGTGGGAAGAGCTTCAGTCAGAGGACACACCTTTCAACACACCTCCTTCTTCACACAGGGGAGAGACTACATGGGTGTTCAGAATGTGGGAAGCGCTTCAGTCAGAAAGTGCATCTTACTTCACATCAAAACATCCACTCTGGGAAGGGTCCCTTTAAATGCTCTGATTGTGGCAAGAACTTTTGTAATAAATCATTCCTTGATCAACATAAGAGAATCCACACAGGAGAGAAGCCATATGAATGCTCAGAGTGTGGGAAGATCTTCTTTCATAGTGTCAGCCTCACTAAACATCAAAGGATTCACACAGGGGAGAAGCCATATAAATGCTTGGAGTGTGGGAAGAGCTTCAGTCAGAGGTCAACCCTTACATCACATCTTCTGCTTCATACAGGTGAGAAACCATATCAGTGCTCAGAATGTGGGAGGAACTTCTCTTGCAGAGGCAACCTCGCTAAACATCAAAGGATTCACACAGGGGAGAAGCCATATAAATGCTTGCAGTGTGAGAAGAGCTTCAGGCATAGCACAAGCTTTTCAACACACCTCCTGCTTCACACTGGTGAGAAACCATATCAGTGTTCAGAATGTGGGGAAAGCTTCAGACTGAAAGTCAACCTTAATTCACATCAATTCATTCACACTGGGGAGGATCCATTTAAATGCTCTGATTGTGGCCAGAGCTGTTCTAATAAATCACATCTTAATCAACATAAGAGGATTCACTCAGGAGAGAAGCCATATACATGCTTGGATTGTCGGAAGAGCTTCTCTCGTCGTGACCACCTCACTAGACATCGAAGGATTCACACTAGGGGGAAAACATCTCATTGAGGTGTTCATACAGCAGAGAAGCCATCTGAATTCTGAGACTGAAGCAAGTCTTTTCTCATAAATCTGGTGTAACTGTACTTAGGAAGATTCATGCAAAGTTAAATGTCTTTTTTATTCTTGATCAGTGAGATATAAAATCTGCTCAACCAATCAAAGGTTCAGTGGTGAATGAGAAGCCTCTTGTGCAAAAGCTCTATATACCCCATCCCCTTTCCTAAATACCAGGGTAGATAAAAATCAGTAATTTTTTAAAAGTAAAAAATCAGATTTTTAAAAAAAATTAATTTTGTTATTTAAATTGGATTGTTTAAATAAAATGCTTTTTGGCAAAAAAATATAGTTGAAATACATTAGAACAAGGATTCGTTTAAAATTATGTAGCATGAATCTGTATATTCATGTAACCTTAAAAAGTAGACTTCTAGAACAGGAATATCATATCTTGTTGGGGCAAGCAAATAAATCATGCTCACCCCTCTCTGTTGGAATAATACCAGAACAGGGGCACATAGCCAAATATCTTGAATTATTAACTGAACCCCAACAGAGATGGATTATCACAAGGGCCAGATCCAATACCTTCCCATCGGCCATTACAAAGGCCCCTTCCGCACACACAAAATAATGCGTTTTCTGCACAGCTTCAAAGAGCACTGAAAGCAGTTTGAAAGTGAATTATTCTGCATGTGCGGAATGAGCCAAAGTGTCTTTACTTATCCATCCCTATCCAGGATCGGGTTTGTCCACACTGTAAAAATCAAGTGGAGACTCTTGCTCACATTATTCTTGACTGTCCGAGATATGTGGGCATTAGGAATTTCTCTCCCAGGCTGGCCCTAGACAAATCTGAAAGTGACTCTGACTGTTCTGTTGTGGAGCTTCTGTTAAACAACACAGATGCCATGCTCTTGGAAAAAGTAGCAAAATTTCTTTTACAAGTGACAGAACTTTCTAAGTAATGTATACTGCTATATACAGTCTTCCTGTCTGCGCTTCGAATGTACTCTTAATTTGTATTTCAAAAATGTCTGGCAATGCTCTAGAACCTATTTTCAAATGCCAAATAAAGGTTGTTGTTGTTGTTATATTCATGTAATATTAATTTTTTTTTTTGCTAAATGGATTCCATTAATCCTTTCACAATGTTGTGTTCCAGAGGTTTCTGTAAAATTATTTTGGGCAATTTTTCTAGAACAGGGGTAGGGAACCTTTAACACTCAAAGAGCCATTTGGACCCGTTTTCCACTGGAAAAGAAACACTTGGAGCCGCAAATAATTTTTGACATTTAAAATAAAGATAACACTGTATATATTGGGGTTTTTTAACCTTTTACTCCGCTCATTCTGAGAAGCGCATGGATGCGTCCGCCCTGCTGCCTGCAGGGCGGGCAAGGTTGAAGCCGGTGGCTCGGCCTTGCCGGCCGCCGGGAAAGCACCCGCCCCGCTCCAATGGGGCAGGCGAGAGGGGAAACCTGCGGCGCAGCCCAGCTGGCCGTGGGCAGTAGGTGCGCCTGCCCTGCTGCCTGCAGGGCGGGCAAGGATGGGGCTGGCGGCTCGGCTCGTGGAGCCGCAGTGCAAGGGCAGAAGAGCCGCATGTGGCTCTTGAGCCGCAGGTTCCCTACCCCTGTTCTAGAAGATATTATCACACATGCTTGGTTTTTCAATTCTGAAAACTGAATTTGTGACTGCAGAGATAACGTGCCTTTCATTTGCAGTAAAAATATTATTAACATAGAGTTAAGGAAGATTTCTTAGACCCATTGTGTCAGAATTCACTTGATCGAACAAATAGAAACAGTTGTATTCCACAAAGATTTCTTTATTGTCAGCAGAGATGAATCACGCACAAAGCAAAGAAGTGTCTATGTAGTAGTGCACTGCCGACCCAGCAGTGCCGTAGTAGAACGTTGGGACGCCAACGGACCTGCGGCCTTGCCGGTCGCATCGCACCCCCACTCCTCATCCCCCCATGAGTCACGGGTCGTGAACTGTCTGGCTCAATCACCGGGCGCAGGGACAATGGTCTTGCCCCCAGGTGAGGATTAGGCTCAGACGCGTACGCTCCTCTCCGCACGTAGCCAGATGAGATCATGCATCACATGATGATCTCCCGACCTCCCGCTCTCCCGGAACTCCCCCCAGTCCTCCCTCCTACACGCCCCCGATAGAGTAACAATAAAAGGTGTCAGGAACCGGCAGACGGGAGACTCGCTAGGAACACGGACCTCCGGTCTCCCGCTGCTGGCGATCTCCACCAGATGTTATCTCCGCGTCTCGTCTCGTTCTTACGCTGACCGCGTGGGTCGACTACAGTCTAAAGGTCTCCAGCCACTTCTTTGATGTATAAATAGAAGAAGAAGAGTTTGGATTTATATCCCCCCTTTCTCTCCTGCAAGAGACTCAAAGGGGCTTACAATCTCCTTGCCCTTCCCCCCTCACAACAAACACCCTGTGAGGTAGGTGGGGCTGAGAGAGCTCCGAGAAGCTGTGACTAGCCCAAGTTCACCCAGCTGGCGTGCGTGGGAGTGTACAGGCTAATCTGAATTCTCCAGATAAGCCTCCACAACTCAGGTGGCAGAGCTGGGAATCAAACCCGGTTCCTCCAGATTAGATACATGAGTTCTTAGTCTCCTACGCCACTGCTACTCAGAATTCACACCTCCCACCATAGCAGCTGCAGACTGTTGGAAATATTCAACCTTCATGGCCAACAGACAGATATCTCAGAGAGCAGTTTCAGCAGAAACAGTTCACACAGAAAGAACTTCACTCCCCCCCACCCCCCCGTCAGGCCTCCGTCATCCCCTTAATTCTTTAAGGGCAAACTTTTAAGAAGTTCAGTGTTTTGAGTGGAATAGATCTGCACAAGGCTGTAAGTGTGAAGGGGGAGGGGCAACCAGTAAAAAGGAATGAGACATCTTTTGAGGAGAATATTCCACAACTCTTGGGATCAATCATATTAGTCTCTTAACTGGAGAAGAAAATCTGTAATGGCAACAAGCCATAAAAGAAACTGATGGAATAATACAGTAAAACCTAGCAGCATCACACCTACATGGTAAAAGGGTCTTCGATCAAATGGTTTTTGATCCGCTGGATGGGGAAACCAAAAGGCCATGGAAATGTACCCAGGACAGGAAGATGCCCAAATAAGGCACTTCAAAGGTTTTGGAACCCTCATGGCGAGGGGGATAGTTTTTTTGGAGAGTAAGGGAACGAAGCCTAGGTGACTTTATCATCGGCTAAGCTAAGAGAAGCACCTCTTGGCTGGAGGTCCCAAGAGATCCACAAGAAGCATTCAGCTGACCAATTTCTTCAAACGCATTTGTGTTTGATTTCTTTGTTTTGAACTTTTACAATAAATCTTTGAGAAATCAGCTGGTCTGGAGTCATTAGGAGGGAAAAGAACCCGAGACCGAGGTGAGATAAGAGTGGCTCTCCCAAGCTTAATCTCAGCCTCAGTCATCATAGAAACCCAGTTTGGGAATGTTTGAATGAAGTTCCACTTCCTATGGATAAGGCATACAGGCAAAATGGAAACACTGCGACAAAGAAATACAATGACCCAAACAAAACTCAAGATAGCTTTAAAAAGGGCTTGGACAGATTTATGGAGGAGAAGTCGATCTATGGCTCCCAATCTTGATCCTCCTTGATCTCAGATTGCAAATGCCTTAGCAGACCAGGTGCTCAGGAGCAGCAGCCGCAGAAGGCCATTGCTTTCACCTCCTGCACGTGAGCTCCCAAAGGCACCTGGTGGGCCACTGCGAGTAGCAGAGTGCTGGACTCGATGGACTCTGGTCTGATCCAGCAGGCTAGTTCTTATGTTCACCTTGCAATAATTTCATAATTATTTTTGCATTTCTAATAGTATAACCAAATCAGTAATTTTTTGATATAGCTGCAAAACTAATGTCAAAAATTATTATTCTAAAAAGGAAGCGTTCATCTACTTTTAAATAACCATGATTTAACTCAAGTTCTTACTGACTAATGATTAAAATGGCAATTTAAATCGATTTGATTTAGGAAAAAATCACCTTGGCTTGAAGTCATTGCCACTCCTGGGGGAGTTGTACAAGCTGCATGGTAGCAAGCAGAGCGGCGTTTCTGTTGGTCTTGGTTTCAAAAAGTCCCCCTTCTAGGGCAGGAAAAATGGGAACAGGGTGGCTGGGAGGTCAAAATAGTCCTAGAAATAGCTTTGTTGTTCCCTCTTCCTTTCACAGAGATAAATCAAAGTTTGAAGGCAGGCACTACTGTTGTGGTTGCCTAGCAAACCACACATGGGCCACTGAAAGGTAGATTTCTTAAAACCAGAGATGCGGTATATTTGGGGGATGGGGTTAACCTCTCTTCCCAGTTTTTCAGATTTTTCTACAAACCTGGGACTTTTTTCCAGATTCATCAAAAGTAGTGCCTTTTTTCACCTTCGCTCAACTGAATTCTGCATGTAGCCATTCCTAAAACGGACTCTGCCAAGGGTACTTCACCCTCGTATGAACCTGTTGAATTGTGTGATCGCATGACCTGTGTGGGTCAAAGTCCTGCAGAAAACTGCAGAAGAGGGATACAAAATGACCCCCCACCCCCACACATGCCAGTTTTGAAAGGCAGCCCCACATAAAGTGCATTGCAGTAATCTAACTTGGATGTGATCTGAGCATGCTCAAATCATTTATTTGCAGGATGCCACATGAGTCTTGTAAGGGAGGGCATTCCACACGTGATGTACCACCACTGAAAACGTCCTGTATCTCACTGCCACTCATCTTACTTGGGAAGGCAGGGCTTCAGAAGAGGAGCTCACCTGGGGGGGGGGGAGTGTGCGGATGAGATCCTTCAAGTACCCTGGGCTAAGCCATTTAGTGCCTTAAAAGAACTAGGGCTTGGATTTGTTCCCAGAAACACATGCAAATCTTTGAGCACCCAAGTGCTGCAAACCCTGCGTCTCACTGCAACTTTTCCCTGGCTGCTATATTTGTACAAGCTGAAGCTTCTGTACAGCGTTCAAAGGCAGCCCCATGTAAACTACATCAGAGTGATCTAACTTGGATGCTGTCACAATGTGGAACATAGTGGCCAAATGTATGGTTTTGCTCCATGAAATTAAGGGAGTAGATTCTTCACTATTCAAAGGAGCGATTTCACCTGTGTAGGCTGCGTTGCCTCAGCATGATCTATTTGAATAGATACTGTGGCCTTCTGATAGAAATGTCCTTCCTAAAGCCTGATTCTTATGACCATTTTTAACTGGAAATGCAAGGGACTGACCCCTGGGGACGTCTGTACGGATAGTGATAGTTCATTCTGTTTGGAATGTCCCCTTTATGAATTCCAACATGTTTCTGGGACCCAGATCAGAGGTGGATCCAGCAGGTTCTCACAGGTTCCCGAGAGTAGGTTACTAATTATTTGTGTGTGCCGAGAGGGGGTTACTAATTGGTGATTTTGCCACGTGATTTTTTACTTAGTTACGCCCCTCCTCTCAGCAGTAGCGCGCAGAACTTGAAGCAGTCTAGCAGGAGGTGCACCGGCGTGCGTGGCAGCCTGCATCTGCGTGCATTCGTTTCCTGCCCAAGGACCGGCGCAGTGGCTGCGTCCTTGCCACAGCCCCGCCCCCGGAATGCCTGGCCACGCCCCTGTCGTGCCCCGTCCAGCCCCATTGGCGCTACGCCACAGTTTGAATCCCACCACCATGGGGACCTGTTACTAAAATTTTTGGATCCCACCACTGACCCAGATGATTGTGTGTGTGGAACTCATGTTGATGTACCCATTCACATAAACTGGATCTCCACAGGAGCAAGGCCATGCCTCAAGCAAAGGCAGTGTGGGTAAGTGGTGGTTGTAACTCTCCTGCCTCCGAGCAGCCTTTTGGAGTCTTCTGCCAGGAACAGCCTGGAAAAGGTTAAGTGCTGAAATCTCCCATTTCTAGTAGCCCATAAGTGGGAGTGGTCTCCTCAGCTCACCTGATTCTTCTCAGGGCAATTGTGTGTGTTTTTCTTCTTCTGGTGAACTGGGGCATCCCCTACCTCTGCAGGTAAGTGGGAGTAATGAGAAGTATTTCTGAGAAAAGGAGGACAAACAGGTAATGGGCTAATAAAGAGATCAATGCCTGAAAGCTACAATCCAGATTGCAAAGGGGAATGCTAAAGTTACAGGTCTCTCCAATTTTCCCTCACTGTGGGTATGCTCCTGATGGAGTGCAACGTTACTTTATTGGCTTAGAAGAGCAAGCTTGAAGAGCCTAGTAGTCCAAGAGCTAAGTTGCTCCAGTGAAATCCTTCAGATGGCATAATCATGGATACTCCAATATAAAAAAATCTTAGAACTCAACTGATTTTTAAAAATTAAAATTATTGGGATAGAATGTTAGATTTTATGGTTGACATTGATAATTCCATAGATAAGAGTGTCCCCCCCCCTTTTTTTTTAAATATGTTGGTTACTTAGCCAGAAGTCTACCAGATGATTTCTGATGGGTTACTTTTACTGTTACCTAGCATGATTTGGCCTTTACCAATGCTGATTTTCACTTGCAACTCAGGGAATAGAAATGGAGAAGCATGACTCAGCAAAACGTGACCTGGAGGTGTGTATGTAGGGGGAGGAATTACACAAAGGTAGTAGAGATCCTCATCGTACCCAGTTTGACTCTATTGGGGATCTACAGATGAGGCCGTCTCCACAAATGACACAAGGACCAAATAAGAAATTGTAAGGTCCCAGGGAAACCACTCTGCAGGAATATCTGAACAACTAAGCAGGTCAGGGGAGCTCACAAGTGGCAGAGGACTCATAAAGGGATTGCTTTGAAGGTTTTTTTGAGCTCCTTCAGAACAGCAGATGATTCTGGCCAACAGCCTGGAGGACAATGGGCAGCCCAAAGCGTTCCAGACGTCAGTGGACCCAAAGAAATTGTATCCCATCTGGGGTGAAAGGCATTTAGAGCATTTCCTCTTTTTCGTTTAAGAGTCTGGGCCAACAGCAAGGATTTTTTTAAAAGCATAACAAATAGCATCTCAGAGACGGGTGAGAAGATCATTGTGACCCCCCAAAGCACAGAAAACTGGACATCACGTCTCACTGAAAATTGTGATTGCTGGATTTCTTTAATTACTGGCTTGGGTCTTGTGAACCTAGTATATATATGCTAGAGAGCTGCAGCTGCACAGAATGTTCCCTCTTCTTCTAGAAACTTGGTTGGCTCAAGATCAATACTTTTTCAGTGAGCCCTATCTAGTGCAAATGAGTGCAAACATTTGACGGTGAAAGCACCAATTGGACTACTGCACCAATTGGAGCACACATGTACACACACACACACACACGGAATTTCCAACAGCATAGAACAGTGATGGCGAACCTTTGGCACTCCAGACGTTATGGACTAC